>NC_056741.1:28121428-28233928 GCF_019279795.1 Protopterus annectens
GTAAGGTTTTTGGTGTGCTTGTGTTGTGTGTGTGTTTTTCGGGAAAGGTATTTGTTTTGTTGATTGTTGGGATTGTGGTTTGTCGGGCATGTGAAGTTTTGTGTTTTTAAATTTTCGGTTTTGTCATGTCGGTTATTTCGTTGTCGGTGTTTTGGCATGTCGGTGTAATTAGGTAGACCCCAAAAGTTATATTTCATTGTTTGCCAGAATTTAAGTAATCACTTCATTTGTTGCTAACTTACTTAAAGCATCAAGTTTGTTTTATGTGGACATTGATGAAAGTTAGTGCATTTTAATTATCAGCGCATCCCTCTTCCCCCCATTTCCTACACATAAGGATTTTCATATCTGTCATTTTTTATTATAAATTAAGTGAAATTATAGGTTAAAAACAACAAATTCACTTATTGAGTTCATGGAGCACACCGGCTGTGTGCTCCATGAACTCAATGAGGAATTAAACCCACAGCTAGGACAGCTGTTTAATCAAAGTCTTACCTCTGGATACGTACCCAGGGAGTGGCGCACTGCAACTGTGGTACCACTTCACAAAGGCGGTGCCTCCACCGACCCTGGAAATTACCGGCCCATTAGCTTGACAAGCCTTATCTGCAAAGCCATGGAGAGGATCATAATGGACCTCATAAATAAAGACATAGGGAATTTGCAGACTTTGGATCCAACCCAGTTTGGCTTTGTCAAAGGCAGATCATGCCTTTTAAACTTGGTTGACTTTTTGAAACAGTCACCAAAGCCATTGATGAGGAAAGGCAGTCCATACAGCCTACCTCGATCTGGCTAAGGCCTTCGATACAATACCCCATTCGGGTATCATTGAAAAACTCATCAGCTTAAATGTCAACCCATACATCACAAGATGGGTTGCAAACTGGCTGAGTGACAGAACCCACAGGGTCAGAGCTGCTGGCGCCATGTCAGACTCAAAGCCTGTCACAAGTGGTGTCCCACAGGGCTCAGTCCTGGGCCCACTCTTGTTTGGCATCTACTTTTCCAAGTACAAGCAAACACAGGAGGGTTATGGCTGACAAAGTTTGCAGATGACTGCAAACTGGGCACCATAGTAGAAAACACATCTGGCACAGATATCCTTCAGAAGGGTCTCACAGAAACGGATAACTGGTGCCAGAGCCACGGCCTAAAGTTAAATGCCAAAAAATGCATAGTCATACCCTTCGGGAAAAACAAGGTTACCCCTAGCTACCAAATAGGTGGCAATCCACTGAGCACAGAAGAAGTTATCAGGGACCTGGGGACCCAGGTTGATAGTAGTCTGTCATTCGACACCCATGTAGCTAAAGTAGTTAGGAAGACCTTCTACATTGCCCACCTTATCATGAAGGGATTCTCATCTAGATCAAGGGAGGTCATAGTCTCCCTTTACTTATCACTCATCAGACCAATGATTGAGTACAATGCCCCATTCGGAATGTATCTGACCCGACACTTGCAGCAGCTGGAGAGGCCACAAAAGTTCCTCACCAAAAGGATAAAGGGTCTCAAAAATCTGTCCTATGCTGCCCGACTGAAAGAATTCCAGCTCTATTCAGTCGCCACCGCTTGCTCAGAGGTGGCCTTTGCCTAACATACAAGGCCATGTCAAACCCAGATTTGATGAATATGCTTCACCTCAAAAAATCTAGATCCATCAGAGCCACAAGGGCGGGAGACTTAAACCTTGACACGGCTATTAATAGGACGTGCTGGAGGGATAGATTCATCACCCAAAGACTCCCTATGCTGTGGAACAAAATCCCGGTACATGTGAGGCAGAGCACCTCGCTGGCCTTGTTCAAGAGAAATCTTGACCAATGGATGGGAGATCGCAGATATACCCCAGGGATTACCTCAGTGTCACTGCTCGACAGAGGCACAGCAAAATAATGGGTATAGTTCCCCATACTAAAGGGGTGGCGTAAGCCACAAAACGATGGGCTAGGCTTGTAAATGCCCTCGGGCAGATAGCCTAGTATGAACCTATGAACCTATGAACCTATGATTACAAGTTTTCTTTCCATATTAATAAATTGCCATTTTATGGCATATTACAGTAAAGAAAAAAATTTTTACCAACTCAACAACTATAACCTTTGCTGAAAACAAAAGTCCAACGAAAGTCCAAAAAGCAAAGGTATGGCTCAGAAATCCAAAAACTGTCGATATATAAATCCAAATGCTCAGGAAAGTTGATGTCAGCTCAGCTTTATTAACACAAGTGCTTTCACAGATAGCTTCATCAGGTGCATAATACATGCTGATTAGAACACCTATTTATACTAACAATCAAATCATGTGACAAGACTTGCACATAAATTAAACTAAAATTTCATAAAAATAAAAGAATTATATATAAAACACTCTAAAAAGCACATAAACACATAAAATTAATAAAATATCATCCAAATGTGTTAAAATTACAAAATCATTACTTTCTTAAAGGCCTTTTCTGTAATATTGGTTTAATAGGAACATGGTCATTAAGACCATGCCCACAGTTAGCCCTTAACCTGATAATCCAACTAGCTTCTAACTCTTCTGTTCTACACCTTACATTCCCCCTTTTCACAGTTTCAAAAGTCCTAGCTAATACTGAAAACATAAAGAGTATTTATTTTAAAGACCCAGTTTATATGTACCGAAGAATAATATGTAGGTAAATGCATTTGAGCAACTCTGTATCTCTGACATCTATGATGTTTATAATAATAAATGCAGGTCTCAAAGAGTAGGCGCTAGGTTTAATTTAACTAGACTTGAACATGAAGCACTAGTAGCATTGGAAAAGAGACAAGATTTAGTTATCAGGCCTGCTGATAAAGGAGGCCAGATTGTTGTGATGAACAGGTCAGATTATGATAAGATTATGTACGACTTGTTATAAGATAAAACTTCATATGAAGTTATTACATCAGTACAAGTTGATAACATGATTAATAATGTCTGTAAATCTATTGATTGGTTAGAAGCAAGTTCCTTAATAAATCATGAATTAGCTATGTATTTTCAAACACCTAATCCTACCATTCCTATCATACAGGGCTTACCAAAAGTACATAAGAATAGTAGTAAGCCGCCCATGAGGCCTATAGTGGCAGGTAATAATTGGTGCACAGAATCTTTATCCATATATCTTGAGAAAAGTTTGAGACCTTTAATTAGTACATTGAAAATTATTTTAAGAGACACTGAACATTTTTTGAATGAATTATATGACTTTTCAAGGAATGTTACTACTATTGAGAATATGTTTTTTGTTACCTTGGATGTGGTCTCTCTCTTTACTGTAATTCCCAATACTATAGGCATTGAATATGTCACTGAATTGTTAAGTGACCATAAAGAGGATGAGATATATTTAATACAGACCCTTTTGGGTTTAGTGTTACACAATAATATTTTTGCATTCAATCAAAAAATTTATTGGCAGAAGAACGGTGTTGCTATGGGGAGCTCTTGCTCCAATAGTTATGCAAATGCAGTAATGAGGGTATGGGAAACTCGATATCTGATACAAGGTCCATTTTATAATTATATTTTATTTTATAAAAGATTTGTGGATGACCTGTTCTTGATTTGGAATGGTACGGAGATACAGTTGTTGGATTTTGTGGCATATATCAATTCTTCTTCTGACTTTTTGAATTTTACTTTGAATTATTCCACTGAAGGTATACATTTTTTGGATGGATGCATATGTAAGGATGAAAAAGGTGGTTTAATTAGTAGACCGTATAAGAAGGAATGTCATGTTAATCAGATACTTAGTAAGCATAGTATGCATTTGAATTTTGGTTTTGATAACATTGCTAAAAAACAGTTTTTCAGGGTATCTAGACTTAATGTGAAGGATGAAGATTATGAGTATCACAAAATTAAAACCGAATCGGATCTGGCTGCTAGGGGCTATGAGCAGGGATTGGTAAGGAAGAGCTCTGCAACTATGGATATTATGAGATCCACTGTAGCTAAACCTTATTTCTCTGAATGTTCTAGTAAAAAGAAAAAAATCTTTTGATAATCGACTTAGAATGTCATAGGTTCATAGGTTAGTACTAGGCTAACTGCCCTTGCAAGCCATTTTAAGCCTAGCCAATTATCCCCTGTGAGATTCAAACCCTGTACCTTGTGTTTGCAAGGCAAACACCTTAACCCTTAGGCCATCCTCCCAACCCCCTATAATGTCTATACATTATACCAGAGATGTAAAATTGTATACAGAAATAATTAATAAGCATTGGGGCATTTTGATGACCGATGATAGTATCAAGGCTCTGGTTAGTACAAAACCTCAATTTTCTTTTAAGAATATGAAATCATTAAAATCTAGGTTATGGCATAAATCTCAGAATCAATATTTAACCATTAATTTAGGCACCAAACCATGTGGTGGCT
Source organism: Protopterus annectens (assembly GCF_019279795.1). Lineage (NCBI taxonomy): Eukaryota > Metazoa > Chordata > Ceratodontiformes > Protopteridae > Protopterus > Protopterus annectens. Next base: position 28,125,839 of record NC_056741.1, read on the forward strand.
GTAATTATTGTAGTTATGTATCCACAGCTTCTGATTTTAAGCACCCAGATACGGGTGAACTTTTCAAATTTAATACTAATGCTGATTGTAGTACTATGCATGTTGTATACCTTGCGGTCTGCACCCTATGTAATAAATATTATGTAGGCAAGACTGACCGCACTTTGAGAGAGAGAATTAGAGAACATCTATATAACATCAAGAGAAAAAATGGTATTAATGCACTTGCTAAGCATGTTGTGGAAACAGATATACAACATGTCTTTATGTTTTCAGTATTAGCTAGGACTTTCGAAACTGTGAGAAGGGGGAATGTAAGGTGTAGAACAGAAGAGTTAGAAGCTAGTTGGATTATCAGGTTAAGGGCTAACTGTGGGCATGGTCTTAATGACCATGTTCCTATTAAACAAATATTACAGAAAAGGCCTTTAAGAAAGTAATGATTTTGTAATTATTTTGTAATTTTAACACATTTGGATGATATTTTATTAATTTTATGTGTTTATGTGCTTATTAGAGTGTTTTATATATAATTCTTTTATTTTTATGAAATTTTAGTTTAATTTATGTGCCAGTCTTGTCACATGATTTGATTGTTAGTATAAATAGGTGTTCTAATCAGCATGTATTATGCACCTGATGAAGCTATCTGTGAAAGCGCTTGTGTGAATAAAGCTGAGCTGACATCAACTTTCCTGAGCATTTGGATTTATATATCGACAGTTTTTGGATTTCTGAGCCATACCTTTGCTTTTTGGACTTTCGTTGTATTTTATGGCATATACTGAAAGTTTTTAAATTTAAATTGCAACATTCTGTTTTGTATAATCAGCAAAGGTTAAACTGAGTGATTATTGTCAATTTAATACTATTTGTTCAAAATGTGATTGTTACATTCTGTGACTTTCCTAGTTCAGGCTTCTATTGTTTCCCTTGAACAACTTTGTCAGTTAGATGTCATGTATAAAACATTAGTTACCTTGGTAACAGCTTAAGTATTATGCATGGTCAAGATAGGTTGCAAAACCACAATTCAAGTTAAAGCAATTATATGACTTGTAAACTTCGAACACAAGCTGCACCACACAGGTTCCTGCCTGGAGATGAAAACAGCAACATGCAACAGCTGCCAGACACAGCTGCATCCACACACTATGTCAGGCTTAATCAAACAGCACTTGAAGCTATGATATCTGCCATAATTGATATTAACTATGTTTAGACAGAATAATAATGACATTTATACCTGCTGCCAGACACGGCTGCATGCACGCATACCATATCAGGATTGATCAAACAGCACTTGAAGCTATGATACCTGCTATAATTGATATTAACTATGTTTAGACAGAATAATAATGACATTTGTACTAGTTGCCAGACACAGCTGCATCGACACACACCATATCAGGATTGATCAAACAGCACTTGTAGCTGTGATACATGACATAATTGATATTAACTATATTTAGACAGAATAATGATGACATTTGTACTAAGAGCTTTCTACTATTATTTAACCAAGCTATACATGACATTTCTAAATCATACTTTAACTGAAGAAGGCATTAGTCTCCATTCTAAAGACAACCACAAAGCATTCTATAGCTATGTCAAGAATCTCAATGGCAACACTCAGATCTGCTCTGAGTTACAGCACAATGGCACTAAATATACAGAACCAACTGATATTGCCAACATCCTGGCAGATAGGTTCAGTGCTAACTTTACCCCTCTCACCCCCTAAAGGGCCCATCTCTATACTGGAAGAATGCAAAGCTCCTGTAATCATGGCTGCACAGGTAAAAAACACACTCTCCAAAGCCAAGAACACAGCATCCATGAGACCTGACAACATCCCAGGCTGCGTTCTGCATGAAATACAGAACAAACTGGCACCCCACTGAAGTACCATGTTCAATCATAGCCTCACCTCAGGCTTTGTGACCACTGAATGGTGCGCAGGAATGGTTATCCCACTCCACAAAGGAGGAGCCACCATGGACCCCAGGAACTATCTCCCCATTAGCCTGACAGGGCTATGGAATGTATCATCATGAAACTTATAAACAATGATATTGGTAATCTCCAAACTCTGGACCCTACCCAGTTTGGTTTGTAAAAGGCAGATCATGTCTCCTAAACCTGATAGACTTCTTTGAAGTGGTCACCAAAGCTGTAGATGAGGGTAAGGTGGTCCACACAGCCTATCTAGATCTCACCAAGGCTTTCAACACCATCCCCCTCTCTGGAATTAAACTCACTAAACTAGGTATAAATCCCTGTGTCACAAGATGGGTTGCCAACTGGTTCACTGACAGAACTCACAATGTGAAAGTAGCAGACTCTAAATCCAACTTCAGACCAGTGACAAGCAGAGTACCACAGGGTTCAGTCCTAGGTCCTCTCCTGTTTGGTATCCACTTCTCTGAAGTACAGGCTAACACAGAAGGCCTTTGGCTAACAAAGTTTGCAGATGACTGCAAACTAGGAGCCATAATCAAAACTCCTAATGATGTGGACATCCTACAAAAGGGCCTCACTGAGACAGATGCCTGGTGTCAAAGCCATGGCCTCAAGCTCAATGCCAAAAAGTGAATTGTCATCCCTTTTGGTAAAAACTTTGTACCCATGAACTACCACATAGGTGGTAGTCTACTTAACACAGAAAGTGTGATAAGAGACCTTGGGACACAGGTGGACAGTAATCTCTCCTTTGATAATCACATTGCCACAGTAGTCAGAAAATCCTTCTATGTGGCACATCTCATCACAAAAGGTTTCTCATCCAGGAAAAAAGAGGTCATTGTTCTCCTCTACTCCTCTACTCATCCCTCATTAGACCCATTATAGAGTACAATGCTCCTTTTGGTATGTACCTCACAAGACATCTACAACAACTGGAAAGGCCGCAGAAATACCTCACAAAGAGGATTACCGTCCTCAGACAGATGCCCTACACAGACCGTCTAAAAAACTCCAGCTTTACTCTCTCTGTCGCATATCGCCTACTCAGAGGTGATCTCTGCCTAACAGACAAAGCTATGTCAAACCCAGAGCTGTTGGACATTTTGAAACTTAAAGAAATCCCAATCCCTTCAAGCTAAATGCTCTAGGGACCTAAACCTTGTCACCACAATAAACAGAACATGCTGGAGGAATAGATTCCTGTTCCAGAGACTTCCCATACTATGGAACAAACTACCTATCTATATCAAACAAAGCTCCTCATTAGCACTCTTCAAGAAAAATCTTGATGATTGGATGGGAGATAAGAAATTCACCTCAGGGATCACTTCTGTGGCTCTGCTTGACAGGAGCACAGGAAAATAATTTTCTTGGGTGGCAAAAGCCAGGGTACTGTTTGGCTAGGCTTATATAGGCCCTAGGTCCAATAGCCTAGTACCTACCTTTGAACCTATGAACCTATGAACAACTTAAGGGATTAATGGCAAGGCAGAATAGCAACTGTGAAAGAATCACCCTGTACTATCCCTATAATATTGATTTGCCCATGTTGCTGAGTTAGTGGCTCTACAAAGGGCTTGTGACTTAGCCAAAGACAAAGTTACCAATGTCTAAAGTAACAGTCAACATGCTTTTAGTGTAGTACATGATTTTGGGCAGCTTTGAAGACAAGGAGGATTTTTTAACTTCAGCAGGAACTCAGATTAAAAATTCTTTTTTTTTTTTGTAAATGAGCTCCTAAATTCTCTTTTGTTACCTAAAAAATTAGCAGTAGTTAAATGTAATACCCATCAGAAAGGCATAGGTACTGTTTAAAAAAAAATAATTTGGCAAATCAAGCTGCTAAGCAAGTTGTAAAAGGACTTTGTGCAAATTTATATGTAATGTGATTGCAAAAATCTAACAGTAATGATGTTTAATTTTAAGAGAGTATCAGCTTTCCAAGATGAAGTATCACAGAAAAAAAGTTCAGAGGTGGCTTAAAGACAGATGCGGTAAATCTATAGAATATGTCGACAACCAGATGGCCAACTAGTGGCACCTGCCTCCTTGTTACCTTACCATGTCATATCATTTACCAACCCATGCAGATAGGATAGCATTATTTAATCAAATTACCTGAAGTTGGTATGCCCCTCATATCTCCTCTTTAATACTTCATTATGTTAATAATTGTTCAGTATGTTTAGCATGCAATGTTAACAAAAATACAAAAGTTAAAGCTGCATGCTTAACTCCACCTTGGAGAATTTTCGTTAATGTGCAGCTGGACTTTGTCCAGATGCCAAAGGTCCATAATCTGCAATTTATATTGGTGGTAGTTTGCATGTTTTCTGCATGGGTGAGCTTACCCATGTCATAAGGCAGATTCTGTGACAGTTGTTAAAAAAACTACTTTTTAAATATATACCTATATTTGGCATACCTTAAACTATCAATAATGAACAGGGAGCACATTGTAATAATTCCCTGACCAGAAAGCTATGCAAAATTTTTAATACAACGTTGAATATTCTTTACTGGGTTCCTATTACATGATCAAAGATGCATTCTGTCGAATGTGTCTTGATGGAACGTAAAAGAATGAAAAGGCAAAATAGCGAAGTGGCGTTTAAGTGAATTCTTTCCCTGGAAAAGAATTTGCTTGGCCGCTTTCATTACTTTGCCATTTTCGGCACTGTAGTGCGATCTCAGAGTTGGTATATTTAAGTAGGCGTGTGGGGGGGGGGTGAAGCCCCCCACTTTATGTAATGTTTTAAAGTTTTTTTTTTCCTGTTTGGAACAGTGAATTTTTTCCCTCGATGGGGTTGATTAATCATTGTTCACTTTTTTAAGCATTCAGTGATGTAATATAGACCCGTCTTCACTGTCCCAACCATCCACAGTCACCTTAATTAGTATATAGGGTCAATAGGAACCTTAAAAAATAAAATTTCAAAGATTTGTGCTGAAACAAACTCTAAATGGCCAGAGGCTCTTCCCTTAGCACTGATTATGAGGAGTTCATTAAATACTACAAGGGGATTGAACACCTATGAAATATTAATGTGGAGACCTATGCCCCTTCCATCTACTTTCCCTGTATCAAATAAAAAAATAACTCTTATAAATGATGTTATATAGTCTTACTGCACAAAACTTATTCATTTCTTGCAGCAGTAACACAAAGCTGTAAGAAAAGCTGTTCTTCAACCTCCTGACCAGCTCTGTCACCAACTGCAGCCCAGTGACTGGTTTTATGTTAAAACACTGCAATCTGCTGTACAGTAGTACCAAATTAGATTCATTCATCACATTGTATGTCAATTGTTGTCATTTGAAAGCCCTAGACCAATCATCTGTGTCAGCAAAAAAAAAAAAAAGATCAAAGTGCAAATAATGAACCATATGACCTAGTAAAGAATTAAAAGAAAAACACAGATGACAGTCCATAATAAATCCACTGACAACAGGTACTGTTATATTGTTTTTGTTGCCTTTTCCTTTTATAAACTGGTCAAAAAATGTTTTCCTGTTAGTTGTTCAACGGTATGATTTGAACTTTAATGTGACAGACTGTTGGGTGTGTTGGCATATACCTCATCATTCTAAGGCAAAAATTCCCATGATTCCAATTCATGTATCTCAAAAAAATTTAGTGACAATAATCTAAGCTGATGTAATGTCACTGACTTTCCAAAACTTGTCTCTTCAGCTTGCAACCACAAATCATGGAGACACGTTATGCCAAAATAGGACAGCACCAACAAAAACCAGCAAATGCAATGACACTAGACATAAATGTGTGTTAAACTCTATACACTTAAAAAGTTATAACTGGGGGAATACCATGGGCATGAATCGTTACTACATTTGCCATTATCGTGCCCTGGTTGCCTATAAACTGGTCTGAATTTTGTTTTATAGGCTATATCACTCCTGCTGTTCAGCATTTCAAAAACTCTCTGGCAGGCAGACTAAAAAATAAACAAGCAATTCACTGGGCAGACCAAATATTTTCAGTCTTTACTCCTGGCTATAAAGTGCAAAGGACAATGCTCAAAATCACCATGCTTGCTCAAATTCTTCTGGAGGTAGCAAACCATACTTCACATCACATCAGGATGGCATATCAAAAAATGATTAAAATTCGAACTGTGGTATTACAAAACCAGCTGACACTGTACATAATGCTATCTGCCAAAGGTGTGGGGGGAGTCATGTGCCCTAATAAAAAGTAGTTGTTGTTCCTATATTAGTGACTATCATGATGAACAAAAAAAGTTAGCCAGTTTCATAAAGCAAAGAGACAAAAATCTGGGCAGTACAGCTAAGGAGTGGACATTTTTTGAATGGGCGGGCAGTCAATTTGGTAACATGAAAACTAATATATTACAAGGTATCATTACAATAATTGGTATTCTTTTTTTGTTCATAGGTTCATAGGTTCATAGGTAAGTACTAGGCTGTCTGCCCATGGGCATTTATAAGCCTAGCCACAGAGTGATGGCTTTCGCCTCCCCATTAGATTAGTAACCTGGACCTCTGTCAACAGGGCTCCTGGAGTGATCCCAGGGTAGAACTTATGATTACCCATCACTCATCAAGATTTCTCTTGAAGAGGATCAGAGAGGAGCTCTGTCGAATATGGACTGGGATTATATTCCAGAGTGAGGGGAGTCACTGGGACAGGAATCTATCCCTCCAGCATGTCCTGTTTATTGTTGTACATAGGTTCAAGTCACTAGAACGAGTGGTTCTGAGGGATCTCGTTTTTTTGAGGTGAGGCATGTCCATTAGTTTAGAGTCTGACATGGCCCTCTAGGTCAGGCATAGGTCACCTCTGAGCAGACGGTAAGCGACTGAGAAGAGCTGGAGCTTTTTTAGTCGTGCTTCATAGGGTAATTGTTTAAGGCCCTTAATCCTCTTAGTGAGGTACTTCTGTGGTCTTTCTAGTTGTTGCAGGTGTCTAGTGAGGTACATCCCAAATGGGGCATTGTACTCTATTATGAGCCTAATGAGTGAGGAGTAAAGGGGCACAATCACCTCCTTGGATCTGGATGAGAAACCCTTTGTGATCAGGTGTGCCACATAGAAGGATTTCCTGACCGTTTTGGCTATGTGGTTATCAAAGGAGAGCATGCTATCTACTTGGGTACCCAGGTCCTTAATTACTTCTTCTGTACTTAGTGGATTCCCATCTATGTGGTAGTTTGTATGTACTTTGTTTTTCCCAAGTGGGATTACTATGCATTTTTTGGCATTTAGCTTGAGGCCGTGACTTTGACACCAGCTGTTTGTCTCTGTGAGACCCTTTTGCAAGATGTCTGTGTCAGCTGGAGAGTCAATTATTGCACCCAATTTACAGTCATCTGCGAACTTGGTTAGCCACAGTCCCTCCGCCTTTGCCTGTACTTCAGAGAAATATATACTGCACAGGAGGGGTCCCAGGACTGAGCCCTGTGGGACTCCGCTTGTGACTGGTTTAGAACCACTCTTACCATGTGGGTTCTGTCTGAGAGCCAATTGGCAACCCATCTCGTGACATGGGGGTTGATATTTAAGCTGGTGAGTTTGTCTATGATTCCTGAGTGTGGGATGGTGTTGAACACCTTAGCGAGGTCCAGATATGCTGTGTGGAATACCTTCCCTTCATCTATGGCCTTGGTGACTGTTTCGAGGAAGTCGACCAAGTTCAGGAGGCAAGCTCTGCCTTTAACAAAGCCGAACTGGGTGGGGTCCAGTGTCTGGAGGTTCCCAATGTCCCTGTTAATGAGCTCCATGATAATGCATTCCATGGCTTTGCAGACCAAGCTAGTCAAGCTTATAGGGCGATAGTTCCCAGGGTCAATTGTGGCACCACCTTTGTGGAGTGGTACGACTGTTGCTGTATGCCATTCTTTGGGTACATAGCCTGTAGAGAGGCTGAGTTTGAATAGTGATTTGAGATGGGGGGTTAGCTCATTCTGAAGCTCATGTAAGACACAACCTGGGATAGCATCTGGTCCCATTGATGCTGTGTTTTTGGCCTTTGCAAGGGCTATCATTACTTGTGTGTCTGAGATATCTGGAGCGCCACATTCTTCTGGGATGGGTGCTAGCCCCTTTGGTGGAGGGGGGGGTGAAGTTTGGACTGAACTTGTCAGCCATGATGTTGGCAATGTCGGTTGGTTCAGTGTATTTATGGCCATTATGCACTAGCTCGGAGCATATCTGAGAGTTTGTCCCTAGACTCTTGACATAGTTAAAGAAGGCCTTGTGGTTATCCTTAGAGTCATTGGCTATTTTTCTTTTGAAGTTGGCCTTGGATGATTTAATGAGGGCACACAGTTTTTTACTGATGTTAATCAGAGATGCCTTCTTATTTTGGGATTTTATTCTATCTTGCAGGAGTTTCCTCCTTCTGTTGTAAAGTTTATTTATGGCTGGGATCCACCAGACTGGCTTCCTCCTTTTTGAGGAGTTGGTCTTGGTTTTACTTGGGATGGCTCGGTCCATGCATTCTTGAAGGTGTTCATAGAATGCACTTGTAAAGGATTCTGCCATTGGGTCATCATTTTCCATTTGATTGGGAGCTCTAAAACTTCCCATCTCGGTCTTGAGGAGTGTGAAGTTGGCTTTAGAGAAGTTTTTTACCTTGATTTCCTTGACTGGGGGGGGGGGTCAGGATGTGGCTGTCCAGTGTGATTAGTTTGTGATCTGATCTTACCAATGACGACTTTACCTCAGGTGTGGAACATAGGTTCCTCATGTTGGTGATGACCAGGTCCAGTATGTTGTCACCTCTTGTGGGAGTGGTGACCAGCTGTTCAAAGGCGTTTGAGTTTATAAACTCAATGAAGCATTGGGCTAGGGCGTTTGAGCTTGAGTAGTTTTCCCAGTCATTGTTTGGATAGTTGAAGTCACCCAGTAGCATGGTGTTGGGTAGAATCTTCATACTTTCTAATGTTCTCAGGAATGCTGTGTGAGGGTCCTGAGACAAGCTGGGAGATCTGTAGCAAGCTATAAATTGAACAGTCAATTTACCCGCTGTCAATTGCACTTGGATGGTCTCAGATTCCGCATGCTGTGCTACTAACCTGGAGGTGTGGGTGTTCTTGATGAATATGGACACACCCCCTCCTATTGTGTTCCGGTCCTGGTTTTGGGACCTAAAGATATGGTAGGAGTTATAGCCTGGTAGTGCTGGGGTGCTCTCTGGAGCCTTGAACCAGGTTTCTGTCACTGCACACACGTCAATTTCTTCCATACTAAGGAGAGCCTTGAGTGTGTGCATTTTGAGGTTTAGACTTCTGGCATTGAGCAGCATTACCCTCAGTTTTTGTTTATTATTGCTGTTTATGGAGGTGGGTTTGTCTTTTGAGCCTTGCCTAAAAAAGGCAGTATTGGGATGGCAAGAGTCTTGGCCAGTATTCGAAAGCCCAGGGGCGACTGGTGCAAGCCGTCTCTGGCAAAGCAACGTGGCTTGTCAAGCATGTCATCCCAGGCTGACAAGTACTGGATCCCCTTTGAAAGACACCAGTAGTTTAACCAATTGTTGAAACTGATCATTTTTTCTTCGTATGCTGGCATCATTTTGGGTGAGGGCAGGATGCTACTCAGAGTCAGAGTCATACCAGCCTGGGCTACATGGTCAGAGAGCTCCTCCATGTCTCTTTTCATGTAGTCCAGGGAGGTACGTCTCAGGTCATTTTTGCCAACATGTACAATGACAGAGTTATATTTGTACTTGTTGTGGAGTGACCTGAGTGCATATGTTATGTGGCGGATTCTGGCACACGACAGGTAGCTTACGGTAGCCTTCTCCTTGTTCAGTCTAGTGAGTGGGACATCTGTGTGCCTGATGATAGAATCACCGATTACTAGATTACTAGTGTGTTAGGTGTTTTAATATTTTCTGTTCTAAATGTGTTAGTGTGTTAGGTGTTTTAATATTTTCTGTTCTAAATGCTGTGCTAATCTCACCTGCATGCACAATGACACTTATAAATGACTAACCCCGACCAGTGACCTCTCTATTTCTTAGGTGCCTTACCTTCAACTACTTCTAACTTTTTTCTACCGCTCCATTTCAGGAAGGGTCAATTGTATAACTGCTGCTCAGCGTGTCTTAAACCTGAATGTAATGTTATATATCTTTAACTAAAATAATGTTATGTTTTGTAAAGTGTTTTATAATAAGTACTATATGTGCTAAATGCTGGTATTGCTTATGACTGCAATCTGCTTGAAACTAGCATTTACTAAATGTTCAATGTGTATTATTATCTTGAAGCTTTTCTCCCAGGGCCTCCACTAAAAATGGACATGTATCCAGTCAGAATATCTTGGTTAACAAATGTAAAATAAATAAATAAATAAATAATAAAGATATCAAATGATAAAAAAAAATACTAAAAATGATAAACATTACAATGCCAAAGCATATTTTATCAGATTAAAAAAATCAAAATACAGCTGTGGAAGACACGCATAGTGTCAGAGGGAGGACTGAAAAGGAAGGTTATTATGTATCATGTTTATTCTTCACAAAATGCATATTAACTTGTTGTTTTTTCACAAATGAGTCAAATAAAATATTTATTTATAAAATATTTATGTTTATGTCAAAAGAAAAATGAAAACAAATGCATGATTATGCAATATATAGTTTCACGTAAGTAGTAGCTTTACATTTCAAGTGTCTTTCAATTACATTCTTTCTGTTTCTACTGACAGATAGTTGAAGGCAAAGTAAGTGGCATATCTTATAACCAAAGGTTTCGCATCCAGAAAGAAAGAGGTCAACATCCCTCTCTACTCATCCCTCATTAGAACAATCATCAAATATAATGCCCCGTTTGACGTGTACCTGACCAGACACCTACAACAGCTGGAGAGGCCACAAAAGTACCTCACAAAAGGATCCTAGGCCTTAAACACGTGTCTTACATGGACAGACTCAAGAAACTTCAGCTGTTCTCAGTCTCATATCGTCTACTTAGACGTGATCTCTGCTTGACTTATAAATCTATGTCTGACCCAGCCCTACTTGAAATGCTACACCTAAAGAAATCCCAATCCCCCCACGCCACACGCTCCAGAGATCACCACCTCATTACCACAATTAACAGAACATGCAGGAGGGACAGTTTCATCTCCCACAGACTGCCCATAGTCTGGAGTAAGCTTCCCATTCATGTCAAGCAGAGCACCTTGCTGGCCATCCTAAGAGAAATCTTGATTAGTGGATGGGTAAGAGAAAGTTCACTCCAGGGATCATTCCAGTTGCCCTATTGGATAGGGGCACTGTGAACTAACATCAGGTGGCACGGTGTCTGGGCAATTTTTTTGGGCTAGGCTTGTAAAGGCTCCAGGGCCATTAGCCTAGTACACACATATGAACCTATAAACCTATGACAGCATTTTTTTTCACAACACTCGACTGTTACTGCTATTATATATGATGCTAATTTGTTACATTTGAGTCTGAACTTTGATGAATGGTACCTTGTTGAATTAGTTAATTAATTACTTAAATTATTATAAGTAAAATCAATGAAAAATGAACAAGATAAGTATTCATTGAGTTCAAGAAGGGGAATAGAAACTTCTATGTTTATATTATATGTTGCTTTGTTTGGCTTATATATAATGTAATTAGTAACCCATATTGACCTACCTTTGTTTGTGAAGAATTACTGGACTCTTTGAACAATCTGAATAAATCATTACTGTTTCTCAGTTGTTTAAGAAACCCTCCTGTTTTTAAATAAAAACAGATGAGAAGTGATGCACCATATCAGTTGATACTTTGAGAGATGTAGTTGTAAGAGGTATTTTTTGGGACAGATATCTTTGAATCAGTTTTTTTGTTTCTTCTTTCTAGCATCAGTACAAGGATTTGTTTCTTTTATTCATTTATGAGTAGGGTCCATCCATTCCATTTCTTCTTGGATAGACACTATGTTGTTGTTTTTGATGAATACAGCAGCTTCTTCTGAGTCATTAAAGGTTCTCATCTCACTGGCAAAAAGTATTTTTATCTTGGCTGGAAAGGCCGGCTGTGTTTTAATGTTGTTTTGTTTCAACATTTTATTATTGGCCAGACTTTTTTCCTTTGTTCTAGTATTCTGGAAGAATAATCATTGTCAAACCTTATCAGGCTTTGATTGTATTTTAAGGGTGATTTTCTCTAAGCAGATTTTAATATTAGTTCATTGTCCAGAAATGAAAGAAATGTTATAACTATGGATCTAGGTGGAGTATTTGTTGAGTTAGAAGCAGGTTTCCTCAGTGCTCTATGCACCCTTTCAATTCCAAATGAAAGTCCCTCTTTCAAGTCTAAAAATTCAGGAATCCAGGTTGTTAAGAATGAAATAATGTCTTCTCCTTCAGTATTTTCAGGCAGACCAAAGATCTTTATGTTGTTTCTTCTTTCCCTGTTTTCTAAGTCATCTATTTTGTTAAGCAGCCATGTATTCTGTTTAAGCAGAAATTCTTTTTGGAATTCTTCCTCTTTGAGTCTCAATATCATTTAGAGAAGTCTCTATATTTGTTATTTTTGTATGGTGCTGCTGTAATAGTTCCTTAAGAGCATCAGTCTGTATTTGAGAATTTAATTTGAGGTTTTCTAAGTCATTTTTAAAGCCATCCATCTTTAAAGATAGTTCCTGTAAGGTAGATGTCATCAATTGCAGTTCTTTTTTCAAAGCAGCATCTGGATGACAATTCCTTGAGTTGTTCATATTCAGTGACTCAATATATCTCCAAGTGACTTGACAGGAACATTTTTGTATATCTTCTCCAAAATTGATATTTATGTAGTTTAGTAGTTTATCTATAGATTTCTGATGTTTTAAACTTGAAAATAATAAACACTTGCCTATATTATTATACTAGTTTATGGAGCTCTCAAAATTCATTGCTCCCAGTTGACCATCTAGGCTCTGCCCCAAGACCGCATTTGTGAAAACATTTATGATTCATAGTTTCATAGGTAGGTACTAGGCTATCGGCCCAAGGGCCTACGTAAGCCTAGCCAACAAGGTTCCCTGGCTTACCTCACCAAAGAATGTTATTTTCCTGTGCCACTGTCGAGCAGAGACACAGAAGTGATCCCCAGGGTGTATTTCCTATTTCCCATCCACTCATCAAGATTTTTCTTGAAGAGTGCTAATGAAGAACTTTGCTTGATATAGATGGGTAGCCTGTTCCAGAGTATGGGAAGTCTTTGGGACAGGAATCTATCCCTCCAGCATGTCCTGTTTATTGTGGTGACATGGTTTAGGTCCCTAGAGCGTGTAGCTCAGAGGGATTGGGATTTCTTTAGGTGTAGCATGTCCAACAGCTCTAGGTTTGACATAGCTTTATATGTTCGGTAGAGATCACCTCAGAGTAGGTGATATGCTACGGAGTAAAGCTGGAGTTTTTTGAGGCAGTCAGTGTAGGGCATTTGTTTGAGGCCAGTAATCCTCTTTGTGAAGTACTTCTGTGGCCTTTCCAGCTGCTGCAGATGTCTTGTAAGGTACATTCCAAAAGGGATGTTGTACTCTATAATGGGTCTAATGAGTGTCAAGTAGAGGGGAACAATGACCTCTTTTTTCCTGGATGAGAACCCTTTTATGATGAGGTGTGCTACGTAGAAGGACTTCCTGACTACTGTGGCGATGTGACTATCAAAGGAGAGACTACTGTCCACCTGGGTCCCAAGGTCTGTTATCATGCATTCGGTGTTAAGTAGATTGCTGCCTATGTGGTAGCTCATGGGTACAGAGTTTTTACCAAAGAGGATGGACACTGCACTTTTGGCATTGAGCTTGAGGCCATGGCTCTGACACCAGGCATCTGTCTCAGCGAGGCCCTTCTGTAGGATGTCCACATCATTTGGGAACTTGACTATGGCACCTAGTTTGCAGTCATTTGCGAACTTCGTTAGCCAGAGGCCTTCTGTGTTAGCCTGTACTTCAGAGAAGTAGATAGCAAACAGGAGAGGTCCCAGGACTGAACCCTGTGGTACTCCACTTGGAAAGACAAAATTAGTGTTTTGTGCAAACATCTCTTAAGTGCTGGGACTATACATAAATTTAAATTTGTTGTATTACAGCTATTGAATAAGAGCATTTGGGGAGGTAATGTTAGTAATAAGACTGATTGTTTAGAAACTAAATGGATCCTAGAAATGCAAAGTGACAACGGAAAGGGTTTGAATGAGTATGTTCCCTTAAAACCTCTGTTCAGGTCATGTGATCTGAACAGGTAACTTCAGAATCCTTGTATCTTTAAATAGTCTCAAGCACAGTGTTAATTAGATCTGATGGATCTCCAGGGCTGGAGTGAAAGCGTTTATCTGTTTTACCTTGTGTTTTATTCTGCTGTTTTTATTTGTTTTATTGCTCTTCATTAGAAGTACTACATTTTATCTCCAGCTACCATGTCTGACTGGCTACTCTTGTATTGAAAGTCACTCTGCATTGGTTTGGATTGTTTTTTTTTTTTTTTTTTACTTTCTGAAGCTGCCTAGTACACAGAAAACACCACTACATTTATAAATATATTAGTGGAAACAATTAAAAAAAAGAGGACTCAAATCTTGCATCTCTGTTTTTCAGAAGCAAAAGTAAATAACCTTGTTTGGTAGATTTTTGCAATACAGATGATTAAAGTCTATAGATTTTTACACTGTCTCTTTGATAGTGTACTTACATTTTTTATCACTTTTGTCACTCTCTGTTTTATAAAGATATATTTCTGAGTAGTATTTTTTATTCCTTCTTAAAGGGAGAACAGTTATGTGCTATTTGGTATTCAAATGTCATGCTAATTAGACGTTCCTACTTCTCAAGGGCCTTTGTTCTTATTTTCAATGTCTGTAAGTTTAAGAGGTATGTTCTTGGCTTTGTTGCTGAACCTCTAATGGGATAACTTAAATGCAGCTTCTTTTCTTGGATCCTCTCCCCTCTATGTATCCTCTCTTACTCACTGAATGGTTCTCATACTCCCCCTGGTATAACCACAATCTGGTCTACTGCTCTTCATACTTCAAAGAACCTGCTATGGTTATTTTCAACATCACAATCAATTTCGAAAAATTTTCTGCCGAAAAGCTGTATAACAGATTGCATTATATTGCAATCATAAATACTCTGTTTCATTGCTTTTCAGCAAATGTAACACTATATGGCATTTTATTCTACTGTGTACTATTTCCATATTGGGTATAAACTGTGACTAACTTTTATTGAACTAAAATGTATTTATGCTTATTGCGTAAAATTTATTAACAATTGTTTATGATTGCTCATTTTGTTGTGGAGCTTTTCTCCTCCAGGCACTCAGTTGTACCATCCTGGTAAACAAAAGTAATAAATAATATAAAATAAACATTCATATATTTTTCATATAATGTATAAGTAAACGTTTTACCTCCAGACTCAGTATATGGCAATGACCTTCAACTCCTTTCCCTCTTTCTCACAATAAATAAAATAACATCATAAACGACAACCGTACACCCTATATGACATTGGTCATCTGTGCGACATATCAAAACAAACTGACATACCTCACTATCAAACTCAAAATGATCTTTTTGGGTGACTTTAACTATCACTCCATTAACTGGAAACCTACACCACCACCACAAATAAATATGCTCAACTATTCCCGGACTTCTATAATGCGAATTTCTTATACCCACTAGTCCAAGTCCCAATGAGGGGTTCAAAAATATTGGACATGATTCTCACCAATGTAGCTTCCTATGCTAGACACCCATAGTTATCAAATCACTGGTCATATCTGACCATTGTGCAGTAATGTTTACTTTATGTCTCAGACCAGAGTTACTTTGAAACCCCTGTGTCTTTAACGACTACTCTCATAGGTTTATAGGTACGTACTAGCCTATCTGCCTGAAAGCATTTATAAGCCTAGCTGGAATGTGTTGGCTTCACTGCCCCCTTAGATTAGTTCCCTGTGCCTTTGTCCAGCAGAGCCATTGAAGTAATCCCCGGGGTATACTTTTTGTTTCCCATCCCCTCATCAAGGTTTCTCTTGAAGAGGGTTAGTGAAGAGCTCTGCCTAATGTACAGTGGAATCTTGTTCCAGAGCATGGGAAGTCTCTGGGACAGGAATCTATCCCCCCAGCACGTCCTATTTATTGTTGTGGTGAGGTTTAGATCCCTAGAGCATATGGCTTGAGGGGATATTTTTTTTTTAGGTGGAGCATGTCCATCAATTCTGGCTTGGACATGGCCTTGTATGTCAGGTATAGATCACCTCTGAGTAGGCAGTATGCAACCTAGTACAGCTGGAGTTTTTTCATTCGAGCTGCATAGGGCATCTGTTTGAGGCCAGTGATACTCTTGGTGAGGTACTTCTGTGGTCTTTCCAGCTGTTGCAGGTGTCTTGTAAGGTACATCCCAAATGGGGCATTGTACTCTATGATGGGTCTGATGAGTGATGCGTAGAGGGGCACAATGACCTCTTTTGATCTAGATGCAAAACCTTTTGTGATTAGGCAGGACACATAGGAGGATTTTCTAACCACTTTGGCAATGTGATTGTCAAAGTAGAGGTTACTATCCACTTGGGTCCCCAGATCCCTTATTACGTCTTCCATATTTAGGCGGCTACCACCTATGTGGTAGTTTGTGGGTACAATGTTTTTTTCCAAAGGGGATGACTATGCACTTTTTAGCATTTAGCTTGAGGCCATGGTTTTGACACCAGGTATCTGTTTCAGTGAGACCCTTTTGGAGGATGTCAGTGTCAGCCGGAGAGTCAATTATAGCCCCTAGTTTGCAGTCATCTGTGAACTTGGTTAGCCATAGTCCTCCTGTGCTAGCCTGTACCTCTGAGATGTATATGCCAAACAGGAGGGGTCCTAGGACTGAACCCTGGGGGATGCCACTTGTAAGCGGTTTAGAGTCAGACCTAGCTCCCGCAACTCTTACCATGTGGGTTCTGTTCGTGAGCCAGTTGGCAACTCATCTTATGACATAGGGGTTTATGTTCAGGCTGGTGAGTTGTCTATAATAAGTGAATGGGGAATGGTGTCAAAGGCCTTTGCGAGGCCTAGGTAGGCTGTATGGACCATATTTCCATCATCTATAGCCATGGTAACTGTCTCAAATAAGTCCACCATATTTAGGAGGCATGATCTGCTCTTAATAAAGCTGAACTGGGTAGGGTTCAGTGTTTGGAGGTTTCCAATGTCTCTGTTAATGAGATCCATGATGATGCACTCCATAGCCTTGCAGACCAAGCTAGTCAGGCTAATAGGGCAATAGTTCCTGGGGTCTGTTGTGGCTCCACCTTTGTGGAGCAGAATAACCTTTGCTGTGTGCCACTCTATGGGCACGTCGCCTGTGAAGAGGCTGAGTTTGAACAGTGTGTTTAGGTGAAGGGTTAGTTCATCTTTGAGCTTGTGTAGGATGCAGCCTGGGACACCGTCCAGTCCCACTGATGCTGTGTTTTTGGCTTTGGAGAGGGCTGTTTTAACCTGAGTGTCTGTGATTTCAGGAGCACTACATTCTTCTGGTATGGTTATGGGGCCTTTTGGGGGTGAGAGGGGGGTGAAGTTTTCACTGAACCTGTCTGCCAGGATGTTGGCGATATCGGTTGGTTCAGTGTATTTTGTGCCATTCTGCACTAACTCCAAGCAGAGCTGAAAATTGCCACTTAGATTCTTGATATAGCTAGAAAATGCCTTGTGGTTATCTTTGTAGTCCTTAGCAATTTTTCTTTTGAAGCCAGCCTTGGATGCTTTTATGAGGGATCATAGTTTCCTGCTGATGTTGATCAGGGACATCTTCCCTTCTTGGGATTTTACTCTTTTCTGTACTAGTTTCCTCCTTCTGTTGTATAGCTTGTTTATGGCAGGGGTCCACCAGACTGGTTTCCTTTTCTTGGAGGAGTGAGTCTTGGTTTTGCTTGGGATAGCACGATCCATGCATTCATGTAGGTGTCTATAGAGTGTATTTGTAAAACATTTTGCAGCTTGGACAGCATTATCTTTTAGCATGGGAGCTTTGAAGCTATCCACCTTGGTCTTATGTAACGTGAAGTTTGCTTTTGAAACGTTTTTCACAGTGGTTTCTTTGACCGGGCGGTGGGGGTGGAATGTGGAAATCTAAAGTGATTAGTTTATGGTTAAATCTAACCAGCGCATGGTTGACCTGCAGTGCGGAACACCTGTCGACCCCTGTTTTTGATGATCATGTCCAATATGTTGTCACCTCTGGTGGGCATTTTAACCAGTTGATCCAGGGTGTTAGAGTTTATAAATTCTAGGAAATGTTGGGCAAGGGAGTTAGTACTTGAGTAGTTCTCCCAGTTAATGTTTGGGTAGTTGAAATCACCCAATATCAGGGTGTTTGGTAGGACCTTTATGCTTCCTAGTGTTTTCAGAAATGTGGAATGAGGCTCCTGGGACATGGTGGATGATCTGTAGCAAGCTACAGTTTGGATTGCAGTTTTGCTTGTTGTTAGTTGCATGTGGATGATCTCTGAGGCATTGTGCTGTGCCACTAACCTGGAGGTGTGGGTATCCTTGATGAATATGGATATACCCCCGCCTTTGTTATTTCAGTCCGGGTTTTGTGGCTGAAATGTATGGTATGAGTTGTAGCCTTGTAGTGCTGGGGTGCTCTCTGGTGTCTTAAACCAGGTTTCTGTTACTGCACATATATCTATTATTCTCCATACTGAGGAGTGCCTCGAGTATATGCATTTTGAGAGTTAGACTTCTGGAACTGAGTAGCATTACCCTCAGTTTTTTGTTACTTGTGCTATTTATGGTGGTGGGTTTGTCTTTTGAGCCTTGCCTAAAAAAGGCACTATGGGAGTGGCAAGAGCATTGGCCAGTATCAGAAAGCCTAAGGGTGACAGGTACAGGCCATCTCTAGCAAAGCAGCATGGCTTGTCGAGCATGTCATCCCAGGCTGACAGACACTGGATCCCCTTTGAATGACACCAGAAGCTTAGCCAATTGTTGAAATTGATAATTTTTTCTTTATACCATGGTATCATTCTTGGTGAGGGCAGAATGCTACTCAGGGTCAGGGTCATACTGGCCTGGGCTACGTGATCGGAGAGCTCCTCCATGTCTCTTTTCATGTAGTCCAGGGATGTACGGCTCAGGTCATTCACACCAACATGGACAATGACAGAGTCATATCTGTACTTGTTCTGGAGTGACCTGAGTACTTGTGTTATGTGGCGGATTCTGGCACCCGACAGGCAGCTAACAGTAACCTTTTCCTTTTTCAGCCTAGTGAGTGGGACCTCAGTGTGCCTGACTATAGCGTCACCTATTACTAGTGTGCTGAGTATGTTATTTTGCTTTAACGGTCGTGATTGCGTGGCACACTGGTTTTGTGAAGTATGTGCTTCCTGGTTTGTGTTGGGGGGGGGGGGGTGGAGGTTGCCTGGATGTTTGCTTTGGAGGTCTCTGTTGATTTTGCAGATTTTTATTTAGAGCCTGTGAGTATGTTTTCGTGTATTTATGTGTGTTTTTTGCTGGTGCTGGTTTCATAGGTCTATGTGATACTCTCAGGTAAATATGCTTCAGCTAACTGATGACCTGATGACATTTAAACACCACCTCATCTCAATTACCTCACTTTACACACTGCCATATTCACCAATAGGTTATACCTATACCTCCAAGACAGCCCTAAGGCTTCAGTCCCCATAAAGCACAAATACAGTGCCAAATTTAACAACAGACCCATTTGAAAGAATGAAACTGATAACCCATAAGAGCAGACCTATTACTATGTCAGCCACAGGGGAACTTACAAAGATCAACAAGGAACGTAGAAAGAAAATCAAATCCACCAAAAGTAAACCGATTCAGAATTGGTACCCATAATAAGGAGAGCCCCAAAGCCTTCTTCAGCTATGCCAGAAACATAAGAAGTAATACCCTGCAATGCTCTGATTTAATGCAAAATAGCATCACATACATCATAGAGGGTGTACAAAATAACATCACATACTCATCCCTTGAAGACATTACCAATGTACTAAACAGACAAATTCAGCTCAAACTTTCCACAGCACATTAATATGTCTCTCACAGTTGGGAGTTGTCATAATGGTTAAGATGCTGGCCTCAGAGATATAAATCACATGGTTTGATGCTCACCTTTGAACAGAAATTGGATAGACTTAAAATGACTTGCAAGGACAGCTAACCTAGTACTTGGCTAGGAACTGCTACTGTAGCTCTCCTCCACTTTAATCTTAAAGCAAGTCCTGAGTGCTCTCTCCAAGGCTAAGAACACTAACTCCATTGGCCTTATCAGAACAAGGTAAGTATATTGAGTCTCAGCTTCTCCACTAGATTTATGCAAGGGGTTTGCAGAAGTGCTATAGTTATTCCACTCAATAAAGGGGGACCCACTGCCAGTCAGGGTAACTAAAGATCAATAACTCTCACCATCCTTATCTGTCAAGGAGGGCATTGATATGGAATGTATTAACAAGGACAGAAGTGGTCATCGAATTGTGAATTAAAGCAAATTGGTCCATATTGTATACCTGGACTTTACCAAGGCCTTTGCTACCATTCCACATTATGGCATTAGTAATAAGCTAATCTAGTTAAAAGTAAACCCCTGCATTATCCACTGGATAGCAAACTGGCTTACCAACAGAACCCAATCTATTAGTTTTGTAGGCACACTCTCAACAAAAAGATTAGTTACCATCAGTTTCCCCCAGGAATTGATTCTGGGACCACTCCTCTTTGGTAATAACATCTCTGACATCAAGTTTGACACTACATGGCTAGTGGCTGACAAAGTCTGCTGATGATTACAAACTCAGAGCTATAATACATTTTCTTAAATAATCTCCATATCTTCCATGACATCCTATCACACATTAACAAGTAGTAGCTGGACAATGGATTCAAATTAAATGCTATGACATGAAGCTTTGTGTGCTTTGGCAAACCTGTGTACCTATGCTCCTATCACATACATGATACCCCCCTTAAAACTAATTCTGTCATTAGGGACATGAATACTTTCATAGACAACAAACTGTCCTTTGCCCATCAAGTGTCCACTGTTGTTAGGAAAACCTTTTATATAATCAGACTAATCACAAGAGGCACATCTTCTAGAGCTAATGAAGTCATTATTCCCCTTTACTGCATACATCTCTACCCGTTAGTGCAAGAAATCCAGACAAAGCCAAAGATAATGGGGGAACAGAGGTCCAGAATCATAGAAGGATTTCATTATTGCTTTTATAAACATAGAACATTTCTAGAACAACAGGCTTTGCATTATCATGCATTTTCTGATGGACATGAAATTAGTGACTGCAATCCTCACTGATTTGCCAGAAAAACATGAATTTTATGTTGGACAAACCAATCATATAAAGCAATAATCTGGACATTCTGCAAAATTTTGGACAATTGAGAGGTATGTATTAGTCCTCAACTTATCAGGCTGATGGTAGAGTGTAATACCCCCTTTTGTATATACTTATTTAGACTTATTGGTCAAATAAGAGCATGTCCTCCTTGAGCTCTCATATCTGCCTTAAGGCATTCTCTCATTTTTCCATTTTCTACTGACCTCTGAAAGGGAAACTCTGCCTAGAATACATTTCCTCAAAGGATACAGTCCTATGTGACCTCCTAGACATCCACAAATCTAATAGCATCCTAAACACCTGGTCAGGAGTGTCACGCTGCCAGCCCAGCTATCTGGAATTTTGTAAATAATTCTATGTCATTTGTGAATATTGATATGATTTATACAGAACCGTATGTTATGTACTGAGCTTCAAGAATATAACAACAGCATATCCTGATGGAACACAGAAGATTAACTTGCAAAACTTAAGAATAGTTGAGGTTAAGTTACTTTACAGCTGGGTCATAAACAAGAGATGTTATCTCTCAGTTTCAATGCAGAAGCAAACACAATGTTTAGAGCTAGAAGTTTTTCTATTGTCTTGAAAGAAAATTAATTACTAAAGTGTTTTATTGTTTTACAACTTCCAAGATCTGGCAAACATCTGAGAGATGTGTATTTTTAACACAGAGATGTGAAATTCTGTTAATTTTCTGTTTAGCCTGGGAACTGAAGTCAGGTGACAAAGAGTGATGTCTTCCAAGCTGGCACAGCAGTAATGTTTGATATTAATTTGGGAACTCTCTGAGAGAGAGACTGTGCATTTTGTATTTTGTCTTGAATCTAGCAAGAACATCCACTTGTCATTATCATCTGCACTTGCCTGTCCATAAGTAAGACTTAGGGCATAGTATCTATCTTAAATATAGATAGGAATATAGTAAATATTAGGTTAGATGTTTTCTGTATTTATTTGAGACTGTCCTCCAATGTTGTTTTAAAATATTTCCTGTGATTTTGAGCTCTGAAGTCACTGTGTTGAGTTACTGAGTATTGTATTGTTCTTTTATTATTTATTATTAAATATATTTAAACTTATCTTTGTGGCTGATATTTCTGAGACATATTTGAGCTCTTAGTGTACTTGCATATGCATTTGGTGAAACTGGACAGGCCACTCCTAATAGCCTGTTGCTTGGTCACAACTACCATTTGGATTAATAGTAACATTATACTGTAGGATTGGAAACCCTTTGTAAGGGCCTTATAGGAGCTGATAAGCAAAGGTGGTGGCAGTGGAAACTACCTTATAGTCTGAGCAGAAGGGGGCATAGTTAGTAAACCTGCGCCAGCATTCCCCAGGTGTGTGTGTGTGTGTGTGTGTGTGTGTGTGTGTGTGTGTGTGTGTGTGTATGTATGTGTGTGTGTTTGTATATACATCAAATCTCAAAGTGTGTGTGTGTGTGTGTGTGTGTGTGTGTGTGTGTGTGTGTGTGTGTGTGTGTGTGTGTGTGTGTATGTCAGCTACTTGGGCAGGGACATGAAGCACTGGTTGGGCAGAGAGGGTGCTGGAGATCTTGGTTTGACCCCTCATCTAAGATCTTAACCCTATAGCTGTGCCAGTGGGGAGTCTTATTGGGGATCTGGAGAAAGAGGAAGGAACCAGCCCCAGACTAACTGTGATCTCTGTGTGCTCTTAAGGGAAACTGCACTTTATTGTGTGTGTACTTATCATCCTCTCATTGTGTATGTCCTGTAGCTGTTGCCAGTGGTGAGGACTGAGGCTCCTTGATTACTGAGCCAGTTCAGGAGCATCACAAGGATATCTAAACATCCACCAAAACATAACATATCTTTAATAGAGAATCACTCATTTATAGGATAGACTTTCTTTAGATGTAAACCAGAGGGACCTCCCTTAGCATAACCTGGATTATTGGATGGGCAATCGTAAGTACAACTTCATTCTGGCCCCTCAAGCCGTCATGGAAAGGAGTCAAAACTATGAATAATGTACTTCATCCTGATGAGATCTGATATGAATTCACAACTTGGTAAATTCTAATTGGGATCTTCTGGCTAGACTACAATTACTCGTCTGGATCAACATCCTAATATTAACCTACAATCATACAGCTTCAATAGTGAATTCTATTATTTGCCTCTTCAACCTCTCTTCAGAATGTCATAAAAGAAAACCACCATATTTTACCATCAAACTATTTGGAAAAAATTGCAATAGATATTATAACTCTGCTAAGGGCTATTGTCATGCTCTTTTAATTATCAAACATAGCATTTGTTCCTCAAGTCCTTTTCAATAGTCATTAAATGAAGAGCACTGTATTAATATAGTCAGTTTAGCCCATTAACTGTGTGTCCTTCAGGTGAAATGTTAAATTGGGGCCCCATCTGCCTGAACTGGTGGTAGCTCAGGTGGATGTAAAACATCCCACAGCACTTACTGAAAAGAGTAAACCCACACATACTATTCAAATAAATATATTTTACATTATTTTACAACAATTTTAATATTTGCATGTGACATTTACAGTATTTGCAATATTTGTAATATTTATAATATTCTGAGTATGTATACAATATACATGTACATTGGCATAACACTTTCTAAATCTACCAAAGTCAAAACTTAAACAAAAAATGGAGTCAAGGATAAATTATGTCAGATGTTTAAAACACTGCAATCAAACCACAAACAGGAAACTTATACATAAAACAAAACCTTTATTTAAATAACAAACATGTCATAAAATAACAGCATCACAATGATAGATATTTAATCCATCCAATCAAATCAATGTTCCCACTTCCTTCTATTCAAAATGGATGCATGACTTAAAACAACAGCATCACAGTGAGAGACATTTAATCCATCCAATTAAAATTCCTTCTATCCAAAACATGTTTAAGGATGTAGTATTCATTGAGACCAGGTGATATAACTGCATTCAACTTAGTTATCCACTTATATTCTTCTTTCTCAGTAAAATTCTTAATATCCCTCCACTTACATCATCTTTTAAAACTTGAAGCATCATACATTTCTTTTCTCAATTTTTTTTTATTTTTCAAATACATTTGAATGAATTCCATAGTATTTATACATAACATCTTAAATAACTACATACACTATTTATATTAGACTGACACTATAAGAGATCTTAATGTATACGGTTACTTTATAAGTATCTCCAATCCATTATCAGAGTGTCTGATCAATTATTGTATAGTGTCAATCAACGATAAGACTTTCCCCCAAGGGTTATTGATAAATGGCTTTGGATAAATTCTTAGTTCTTTAATTTTAACTTCAAATAATGCTGTGGTCTTCAGTAGGCTGTAGAAGCCTTCCAAAGTTGGTATTGTGTTTGTATTCCATCTTCTTGTTATACACTTTCTTGAAATTGCAAGTATAGTCCATACTAGATACATGTTTGACCTATTCAAATGAGGACCTTCATTCACATTTAATAATACAAGAGTTTTAGTTAAATAAAATGATTCATCAATTAAAGCTTGTAGAAAGTTATTAATACCATTCCAAAATGGATTAATTTTAACACAATTAAAGAAAATGTGGTTCCAATCTGCATTGTGTACTTGGACACATCTCCAACATATTCCTTTTATAGAAGAATTAATTTTACTGATTCTGTCTGGGGTTAAGGATGCTCTGTGCAAGCATTTCCAATTAAAAACTTTCCAGTATCATGTAAAGGATGTATATTTTATTGATAATAAGGTATTTGTTTTAATATATTCAGTTAACTGCATTGAGTGTCCTTTTGTTATTTATTTCCAATATGACGTTTTGGGTATTGTTTTATAGTTTATCAATATTTTGTAAAATTTTGAAATAGTGTTTCCCATGTCAAAGTCATTATATATAATTTCATATATGTATTTCATAAATGTAGGTATTTCTTTAAATGAAGAATGGTAAATTATTCTACTTAAATCTTGTGAATATGACAGAATACTCTGTAAAGTTAGCCAGCCCTCTTATGGAATTTTGTATGTTGTTTTTATTACTTGAATATCTAAAACATTTAATTATTTGATACATTGGAGCCAACAAACAAATCCTTTCTGTTCTCAGGAATTAATAATTTCTCTGTATATTTTATGTGGAAAGTTCTTTGTGACTATAAATGGTGTTAAAAGATCAAACCACATTTTTAAATCTATATTTGCATTAATAATTTTCCTAAGAGTTAAGGTAATAATTAATCATACGTGTTTTAGTGGGTTTAGTTTTTATATTGCATACTAATACATAATATGTGCCATGGAAAATTATTTTTATCTGTTATTTGAATTTTTTTTTTTTGTAAATCAAATTCATTTACTGATATCACAGTTAGTAATTATTTCTAATTTACAGGGTAATTTGAACTTATCCATTCTGAGATTGTTTTAGACACTGATGCTTTTATATATGTTTCTATATCAGGAAAGTTTAATCCTCCCTGTTCCCATGGTCTGATATGATGTATTAAAGCTATTCTGTTTCTTTTGGGAAACCATAAAAATTTTATTCAACATGAATTTATTTCTTAGTATATTCCTTTCTGATAACAGTTGTATTGCCAAGGCTATATATATATATATATATATATATATATATATATATATATATATATATATATATAGGATCTTGGGCAGTAAAACCATTTTTATTAACTGTAGTCTATCTTCAAATGTTAATATTATTTTGTTCCATTTTTCCACAGAGATTTTAATTGTGTTGATGATAGTATTGCAGTTTTTATTATCCTTGCATAACTCAATTCCTAGACATTTTAAGGTAGAGTCTTGTTTCCCTATGATGTGACCCTCCTTAGTCTGCAGTTCTTTTTTTATTATTATTTAAAAATAAAGATTTTAATTTTGATTTATTGAATTGGAGTCTTAAAGTCATGTGAAATTTGTCAATTAATATATCTAATTCTTCTGTCTCTTTTGTATTAGATAATGTTAGTAATATGTCATCAGCAAATAGCATTACTTTAGAATGTTATTGTTCATAAACATCTATTCCTTTGATTTTTATATTGTTACAAATTGAATCTGCCAATATTTCAATAGCCAGAGCAAATAGAATTGGTGACATGGGACATCCTTCTTTAGTGCCTTTTGTTGTATGTATCGATTCAGAGGTAAAAGGACCTAACTTGACATACACTAAATTATTTGTATATATATTCTTTAGGAGATGAACAAAGGATGAAGGAAATTCAAATAGCATTAGGATTTTGAATAATTTGTCCTGATTTAGAGAATCAAAGGCTTTCTTTATCTCTAAGCCAATTATAAGTGTTTCTTTATTTTCTTTATTAACATAATCTATACGAGAAATTATCCTTTTAATATTGTCATGTGTGTGCCTGATATATAAATCCAGTTTGATCATTATTTATTGTTTTGGATAGTGGTTTTTCATTCTGTTAGTTAATATTGTCATAAATATCTTATAGTCATTATATAATAATGATATAGGTCTATATGAGCTATAGAGGTTTGTGGTTTGTTTTCCTTTAGGACTGGTGTGATTAAGGAATATCTCCAAGAGGGTGGTATTAAAGCTTGTGACTGAATTTCTAATAGAGCTTTATGGAAGAGGAATAGTATCTTTGAAGGAAAAAAAATTATATATTTCCATAATTATGCCATCTATACCTGGAGCTTTATTAATTTTTACCCTTTTATTATATCTGTAATTTCTTTGTAGGATATGGATGCTTGCAGATTTAGTTTTAATTTTTCTGTGTTTTTTTATATTACAACATTTTTCATCTAGATTTAATTGATCGATATGTGTATTTTCTTTATGGAAATGTTCCATATAGTGATTTCTATGGGCATCAAGAATGTCACCTATATCCAAGACATTTTGTCCTTTGTTTTCATGGAAGATACTTTTAATATTATTAGCTTTTAATTGTATTTTGATTCTAAGTATCATAAATTTGAAGCTATATGAAGGACTTGCTGTTATAATGTGTTTAACGCATTATGCAGATTCTATCTCCTAATATCATATACATGTTGGTATTGCCTATCTATAAAGTATCTAGTTTTTCACACATACAAACTTGTGCATTCATCATGAGTTGCTATCATACATCTCAGCTATCCAGAGTTTCCCAGAATGTCCAGGTTTTAGCCTCATATTTTTGATCTGTTTTTCCAAACATTGTGGTTTCCTGGCAAATCATTGGTAAATCACTCAAGACTGAAGTCAGATAATAATGACAGAAATTTGAGTTTTAGACTTCACATTCTTTATAAAATTCATGCTGATGTGAAACGTGTTATTCTATCAACTTTCTATTTAAAGACTGTCCCTGTTTTTGAGCTTTGCACCCCTCACTTGTCATGGCTTTGTCCAGATTTCATGCTTTAAGATGTTGAGAGAAATGGTTGCTATATATTTAAGATTTCTAGTGTTAGAGTCTGCATAACCACAAGCATAATATTTCTTAGTCACAGGATGTAAAAAACTGTCACTTTCTTTTATGTATTGGTAGTAATTACATGTCGTACAAAGAAAAGTACCTTTCTTATTAGACTGGGAGGTCAAAATTTTATTTTTAAATATAAAAAATGGCCTATCATCAATTGCATTCTTAATGTGGGAATCTGCAGCAAAAATTTATCTGTGACTTGTAATAATCTCACAATACATGTTGACATCACTTACATAAGTTAAAAGAAATCTTAACAGTTTATGATCTTTATTCTTTCCCTTGGTATAGGTAGCATCACGACCCATATTGGCAGATGTAAAAAAAAAAAAAAAAACAGTTTAGCTGCCATTTCTCTTTCTTCCAAAACTATCTTCATTTGTTCATCTATGTCAGTGGGTGAATAACTTCTCATCAAAAAAGTATGTTTAAACTCATCAAGTCTGTTTAGTAAATCTCTGTCCCTGCTACTTAAACATTATACTCACATAAAGGGTGGAATTCACTAAAGCCTACATAGAGCAATTCTCCATGTAGGAATAGTGCTGCAGCCAGAACAAAGAACATGTCCACTGATCGATCCAGGAAACAGGGTTGTGTAAACCATGCAAATGAGGTGGATTTGCGAGCCAGTAAGCAGAAAGGCACCCGTGTAGGTGCCATGTTGGTGCAAAAAATGTATGCAGATACAAACTGTGTACTTGACTGCAAAAATCACACAGGGGATGTAAAAGGCTAGGAAAAAGGGTGGCTATGGTACAGCAGGCTCTGTGCCGTGCAAACATGCCATTATGGAAAAAAAAATAAGAAGTGTAAAAAAGTCAAAAGTACACATTTGGCAATATAATACATTATAGTGCACAGGATGCAGAGTATTACAATGGCAGGTGTCAGTGGTTGCTATGGAGGCAGGCCCTGGACTATTGCAGTATCCAGGGTATACTCAGTTAGCTGTATGTAAATGAGTTGGGGTTACTGAATAGAAAAAAGGGATACAGTGTGCGCAAATACAACCCATGGTCAGGCTAGAACCATGTATGTAATAGTAGAACAAGTAGCTGACATTAAATGTGTGTGTCACAGTATATTAAAGTGGATTGTAGCTCAGCGGCACCTGCTTGTGCTCAGCTAAGCACAGCTAAGTGTGGGGGGGGGGGTCTGATGCTGCTGAGCATGTTTTAGCAAGTTTAAGAAAAACTGAGCATGGCCAAGGTTGTGTGGGTATCTAAACTGCTGAGCATTGTTTACTCTAGCGCTGCAGGTTGTGTGAAATGCCACACTGCTTAGCATTGAAAGAAATAGGAAAAAAAATGCCTGAGAAAACCAATCAGGTAGAAATGACTGATAAGCCCTGTTCAACAGACACTGGCCCATTCAAACCCATAATGCTGTACCTATCAGGTGGAATGCAGCATAATGAGCCAATCACACAGGCTGCAAGAGCAGCACACCACTATAAAGTATGCATACACCCAACAATCTGATTTTCCCATATACTCTGCAGCATTGGAGTACAGACCTGGGAATTTTAACTGACAGAATTCTAGGGGCTGCTGCTGCTCTGCTACATCTGTATGTGCTTGAGGCTGAGGGCAGTGCTGATGTTGATGCTGAGAATAGGCCAGAGTGAGAAGGAGAAGAGTGTTCAGGCCCAGGGTAACCTTCCCGGGACTACATGAGCTGAAGATTGTAGAGCACTACAGAGTGGATAGGGAAATACTCAAGAACTCACCGAGCTCTGTCGCCCTAAACTCAGACCCAGAGCCAACAGAGATGAACCCATCCCAGTGAAAACAAAAGTGTGTGTAGCCCTTAGAATATTAGTTACAGGTACTTTTCAAAGACCAGCTGGGGTTATAACGGGGATCTCACAGGCATCTGCATCCAGGGTACTCCACCATTTCCTGGATACTATGCAAGCACATGCCAGTGAGCACATTTATTTAACCTGCACCCCTTGGAGGGGGTCAGCAATATGCATCTCTTCCACCATGTAGCACACTGCCCTGAGGTACTGGGCCCCATAGACTGCACTCATGCACACATCAAAGCACCACCTGGTGAAGAGGTTAGGGTCTAGTCAACCGCAAGGGGTATCACTCAATCAACTGCCAGGTCATGTGCAATGTCCAGGGCATTATCATGAATGTGTGTGCTGGTAGCCTTGGCAGCTATCATGACTCCCACATCTGGCATGGCTCACAGCTGTACCAGATGTCTGCCAGGGGGAACATCCCATACGGCCATCTACTGGAGGATGCTGGCTGCGCACTAGAACCGCGGATGATGACACCCATCAGAAATGCATGCACACCTACAGAAGAACACCATAATAAGGCACATGTGCAAACTAGGAATATCATAAAGCATAAGTTTGGGCTGCTCAGGTCACAATTCTGCTGCCTTGATATATCTGGTGGAGCCCTGCAGTGCTCTCCAGCCACATGTGCACACATGTTCACAGTATGTGCCATGCTACACTATATGATCATGTGGAAACAGCTGTGGCAGAAACATCACAGGGAAGAGACACACAGCCCCCCACCAGCACCAAGGTCCCCACCGCCACAGGGGGACTCGGAGAAGGAACCCCTGAGCCTATCCCTGTAGGCAGATGTAAGCATGCCAAGTATGCCCTGGTCTTGGCAAAGAGGCAACACATAGCACATGCACTGACAACCTAGGGATCTAGGGACTGACACCTCACTCCAGCTTACATACATAGTAAAAAGATGCCAGCCACACCACACAACTTGTACTTTACCATGTATTGGCTGTGCATGGCTGGCATCAGACAGAGACAGCCCTGAAGCAATGTTATCTCAACCACTCTTCTTGACAAGACATGAATGGGGTAGTAGACTGTGGTAGCATATGTATGGACCTGCCGCATGTATGCAAGGGAATAGAGTGGGCTACTAGGATAGCTGCAGACAACTGACTGCTGTGTGGGACAACATGAACTCTCCATCCAATACTGGCTGCCCCTTAATATGCTGTATGCCCCAAGCCAGCAAAACCCAATGCACTATGTGAGGAAATGACAGTGGGGTCACAGGACAGATGCTTGACTTTCAATGCTAGAGTCCCCTACCCCCAACACACCTGTGTCACCACACAACTGCAGTCACAGTATGTTTGCAAGGTAATAGCAGCAGGCCACACAATCCCTGAGCTGCCCCAGTCAACCTTGTGACATGTACCATTTCCCCCCTACACAGGGGTCAAAGTATGTTTGTCTGAGGTTAATAGTGGTGGCTCTCGTGGCTTAGTGGGTAAGTACATTACCATGGTTGATGGGGTACATTGTTCAAGACTGGCTGCACCTACTGTTTTGCATGTGAGCTGCACCTATGGCAGGAGTTCTACCAACTGTCCATATGTCAGTATTTCTTACTGCAAGAAAGCTGGACAAAGACAGACACAATGGAGGGACGGGGGGGGGCATGGATATGGACAGTACACAGCCCTCAGTAACCTAGACAGTAGCTAGTAGAACAGCAGATTGTAACAATTCAGTGTAGCAGCAGGATATAAAGACTGTCACGTTGAACTGAATTTACTGTCAATGGTAACGATGGAGTCTTTAATTTAGAGACAAGCAACTCTAATGTGGGCGGGAATTTTAATAGAGCTTTTATAACTACTTTTTGTACTGATAGTAATGTTTTAAAAGAAATGTTATCAAAGAATTGGACGGTTTTAATGAATGACAGCTTCATTAGAGAACAAATTGGGGAAGAGACCTGTTATAGTTTATAGAAGAGGCTGTAACTTCAAACAGCTAATAAAGCATAGTAAAATAAATAAAAATGCAGGACATATGAGAAAATGTGGTGCATGCACTTTTTGTAAACATATTCTAGATGTTGGACAAGTATCTATAAACAACATGAACATCATTGTTTGTGGTAAAAATGATTGCAATTCTACAAAAGTAGTGTATCGTGCTCTGTGTCAGTCCTGCCCATGTTTCTATGTGGGCAAGACAGAGCACAAGCTTAAATGTAGAATTAGCAAACATGTATGTGACATCCGTAAAAATAAAATCACAAATGCACTGGCCAGACAGATCAATGCCTATAATGAACATTATTTTAAATTTATTATGTTGGATTCACTGCAAATTAAAGGTAGAGGTGGAGCATGGCTGCCCCTGCTTGAAAAAACTGACCTCTGCAGGCAAATCCTACTTGGAGCACATAAATGAAACAGAATCTCTTGCATGTTTGTTAAAATTAAAAGCTTGCTTGAGATAGATGCTAGGCATATTTGCAACATGTTACTTTGGATAGAACATAAAATGTTTCAATGAATCATGTTCTGCTACATTGTGTATGTAAATTTGAAACAGTTGGTTGCTTTGTAAGTGAAGACTGTATACTGAGGGTGTGTCATGAGGCTAGTTACTGATTGGTCTCTAAGAAAAGGTGTGTTTTCTAATTGAATTTATGATTAGTTTTCATTCTGTTTAAGGGTGTGTATTGGTTCTTTGAATGTATCTGATGAAGTTCCGGTATTGTTGGTGGGAAGAAATCCTGTACTACTGGTTTTAAGTATAATTTCTTAAATAAACCTGTGTTTTCTACATCCAGCTGCTTATTTGTTGTGTGATCGAGTTTTCTGTCTCTTGCGGTTGCCACTCTACAGGTTGCAGTCCATGTTTGGCCACAGCTGTGAAAACAACTCAAACAATATAGAGATTCCAAGAGTGTAGGACAACAAACATTTCCTAAAGTTGTGTAATAGTTGCATAAATCTATTATTGTACATCAGAAACACCTTAATGTTAGAGGAAATAGCATAAGCTATGGAAATGTGACAAAAATAAATACATATTGGAAGACCAAGCAAAGTTCTGTCAGTTGCACTTGCTGTGGGTATGGTTTGTCATGCCAACTCTCACGATACTACAATAAGTGTCCCACATTGCACATTTCATAAAGTGGCAACCCTACTTTGTGTTGCATGTCTGTGAAATATGTAGACATGTGGAGGCCCTGTGAGTAGCTGCTGCCTCCAATGACCCACATGTATCTAGGCATGAATGCTAGCTGCCACCACCCTTATTTGGAGGTACTGTTAAGGCTATGGTGACTGCAAGTTGTGTGCTGTCTGTCATTGATCCACCAACTGATGTTAACACACTGTAATTGGGTCTTACATTGGGTATGGAATGGTGGCAAAGTCCTGGCCTCAAGCTGAATGCAGAAAACAGTACCATCATACAATACAGCAAGGATATGGCCCCACTATTTCCCACATAAATGGTAACCCCATAAAACACAACCTGCGTTGAGAGACCTGGGTATTCGGGTTGATAACACTGTTGCATTCAGCTATCAAGTAGCGGCAGTGGTCAGAAAAGCCTTGTACATGGTTCACCACATAAGTAAAGGGAGTGCATCCAGAAAAAAGGTGGACATTACCTCTGTATAGTCCTCATTCAGTACAACAATAATTTAATACCATGGCCTGTTTGGTATGTATGTATCCAGACATCTGCAGCAAATGGAAAGGCCATAGTAATACCCACAAAGGAAATCCATGGCCTCCAACACCTGTTCCATGCAGATAGCCTTGAATCAGTATTGCCTCACTCGGTATTGGACAGGTTGTCCACAGGTGGGATGTGGCATGCCTAGATGGCAATGTTGTGCCCAGCCCTTCAACAGCTGGCCCATATATATGAGTCTAACTCTTTATATATTGCCCACATGACAAGCCTGAATCTGATATGCAACATCAACAAAACCTGCTGGAGAGATAGGTTTGCCTCAAAGAGGCTGCCCTGTGACAGGAATGCATTTCCCAGACATGTCAGAGTACCACGCAGACCATCACCAAGTGCAGCCATGATGAGTGGATGGGAAACCACAAATCCCTCCCAGGAGTCGCATATGTGTCCCTCAATGACAGGGGCAACAGGTACTAATCAATGATTCTGTCAATGATAAAGTAATGGCTAGGCCTGTAAGGGACCCAGGGCTATTACTCTACTAATCTTCTATGATCCTATGAACGTGTGATCCTACAAAAATTCCAGGTGACATGTATCAGGAGGAGCATGCTGTGTCAATGGGTATGCATGCAAGATTATGCTGTCTGCCCCCATTGTCACTGTTCTTCACATACGCACCTAGATAACCATGCATATATATATATACAGCCATACCTTGGCAATGTCATATTTCTGTACTGTCACTATGTCATCCTGAGCTGCTGTATTGGCAGCAGGTCCCCATGGTGTAGACACACAGACACCTGGAATAGAAACAGAATAAGGTCTGGGAGACAACAGTCAGTCAGCAATACTAACAGTAATACATTATGGCACAAAAGTACATACACTTTGGTGTGTATGCATGATAATTGCCAGCAGACAGCACCTTACAGGGCATAACACTACTGCACTACAAACTGCCATTAAGTGTATTATATTCACCCTATGCATCACACACATATTAGCATGTCCGTACATTGATTGTATGGATGATAGGGACATGGCACAGATATCATCACATGCACTGGGTGTTGTGTGGGGTTTCTAAAGGCCTAGGCTGTGCAACTCAGTTGACATCATATGTGTGTGTCTGGAGGGGTGCTAGTCAGCTAGGCCATGAAAAGGAGCTGTGTGTGTCTGGTGGTGACCTGCATGTGACAGTGATATGTGTGTGTGCATGTACACAGTCAAGCTATGTGCCAGCCCTACATGAGGGTATGTTGGACAGCTGTGGACCATTACATGGCAGAATGTACAGTTCACTGTCTCTGGCCACAAACATGGGGACCAGTTCCACCAGGAGTGGCACTGGCACCACCATGTCCAGGCCAGATGTGGTATACTTGCTGACGGTGACTTGTGTCTGCTGGGTATGTTCCTCACAGGATTGCCCTGGACCAAGTGCCCATGGCCTGCCATGTTGTGTTGTGGACAGCAGCCTCCCTTCGCTAGTGCTGGTGGCACTGCCACTACAGGAGTGTGACTGTGCATGGCCATGTGGGCTCTCAGCTGATGTTGTTGCTGGCCAGTGTCCACGTGTCCGACGCCCTACTCCCACCACATTTTCAAGCACAGACATTGGTCGGTTAAGGACTAACAATGTCTCACCCCACCATCTATCCACTACATCAGTGAACTGACATAAGGCATCACCAATGCTGTGGATGGAGTCATGCATGCCAGGCAGTATGGCATCCATGACCCTGAGCATCCGTCACATGTACCATTCACAATGTGACTGTGCCTCCATGATGGACCGAAGCTTGTGTTGGGTGACATGTGCTGTGACACCTCTGACAGGTGCTGGATGGGCAGCAGTCTTCCTTTGAGCACCCCTGTCAGTCTTCCTGTGTGAGACCTCCCCAGCTCTCTGGCTATGGCTAGTGTCTACAGTCATAGTTGCCATAGTCACCACACTCTCCTGTTCAATGCTACCACCCTCTGACTTCTAATATCTGTGGCTGATGGAGACTGGGTATGTGTGGGCATACTGACTGTGTGTGGGGACATTGAGGGAGGAAGTGGGATGTCACCCAATGGGACAGATTCAGCCCCCAACAACCCCACCTATGCCTCACTATGACCACCATTGTCATCAGAGGCTGATGAGACACTTGCATCAGGTTGTGAGTGGGATACACTGCAACCCCCATGGTCACCTGTGAGGGGAAGACAACATGACTGCATTAATTCTTGCACTATAATGTCTGCTGATCCACACACACACACACACACACACACACACACATGCACATGCACACGCACACATGCACACACACACACACACACACACACACACACACACACACACACACATACTTCTGAGGTGTCACAAATGCATTAGACAGATCACACCTTATGACTGATGCAATTCACAACACACAAGCAGACCACAACAGACAGACACAGGACAGGCCCTTAACAACATGCAGTGCAGCTATGTCCAGTTAATGTTGCTAGTACTATACAACTGTGAGATACGTGATGTCAGTGTATGTGACGGACCTTCACCTACAACACAGTGCACCTGTTTCCAGAATATCAATGCATCCCTTTATAGCAGACTGCCTACACCTTCACAAAAATACATGCTAATATGTTACAGCTCCTGCAAATATGCTACTGTGATTACTGATGTAATGCACTGCAGTGCACCCCTCCACAAGTGAACATGCACGTATTGCAATATGGCTAAGCTTAACAGTTGTGTCTATGGCAAACTGGAAGCCCTTAACATGCCTATGGTATTGATGAGCCATAATAAAACAGTTCCACGCTCACTGGCAACAGCCACACCTGAGGTACCTATGAATTTGTGGGGGAGAGGTATTGTCAGCAGACACAAATGTGGCATTGGTACAGGATAACATGTGCATATCTCAACATGTACTGTACAAACTATGATACTACACACATTGCTGACATTCACAATATGTGCGCACACATGTGCATTACAACCCCCCCTCCATAAATGCAGATTGACCTGACATATGTATACAGGTATGCCGAGGCTGTCACTATGAATGCCACAGTATTAACATGATGACAACTGGAGGCTTAACTGGATACTCCTCAGCTGTGGAAGCTGTGCCACCCACCTCCACAACATATAGTGAGATTGATTTGTGTGAGCTATTGGCTGAACCAAGGTTTGCCAGGAACTTCTCTGTGGCTAAGAGTAGTTGTTGTGTAGCAGGCCCTTC
Source organism: Protopterus annectens (assembly GCF_019279795.1). Taxonomy (NCBI): domain Eukaryota; kingdom Metazoa; phylum Chordata; order Ceratodontiformes; family Protopteridae; genus Protopterus; species Protopterus annectens. The sequence goes on from NC_056741.1 coordinate 28,162,341, forward strand.
CCTGGTGCCAGCATAGTTCCTGACCACAGTTGCAGCCCTTTACCATGCATGATGTATCATATCAGTGGCCTGGTGTTGGACCTGCTCATAGCTCCTGTCGTGCTGGCCCACATGATTAACCGATGCCATGAGGTCTGGCCACAATGCACACTTTCTTGCTGGTTATGGTGACTCCTTGATAACAGGACCTGGTGATGGAGTTTCAAGGCATTAATCATGGTGTCAGTTTTTGCTTCTGAGAAAGGTGGATTCCTATGGCGGTACATCCCTCCTGAAAGACATGAAGAGAGGAACACATCACAGGACCACATACATTGCTCGTTGTTATGTACACACCCTGCACATCCACATTTGCCAGCACTATCCACCACTAACTCCTACATCATACCACACCATCTATCACTACAGTATGTGGCTATCAGCAACATAGTGACAATACATCATGCATTGCCCTCCTGATCTTGATGTTTCCTGCTACTTGCTGCATGTCCTATAAGGTGTTCAAATGCATCTTCCTGTTGCACCTATTACTGCTTGTTCATAGCCTGTCTACATTGTATACAGTGGTGTCAGCCTCCTACTGTTGTTGTAAGCACCTGGGCTGTAGGCCCACCACTTAGGTCACACTGGCCTTCCTCCCTCAGATTCTAGAATATGTGGCTGAACAATGTCCTACACTTTCCCCTGCCAGTCTGGTTGATATGGGCATCCTGGCACAGTGTAGCACCTGACTCATGTACATGGACGGACAACGTTCTACAAACACCATCAAGGAACACACTGTGTGAGAGATGCAGTGACATTAGGAACCTGCAGTCCATGCTCTCTCCCTGTCAAGCCCACATATTTGTCCACAAACAGGTTGTCAACACATTCAGTACACCTCACACACCACCCACACCTACACAACATATACACACATATGCAGACATCCTCAACATACACCTCCACAAACAAAGGAGACTTCCGAGGCAAAGCCACACACGAACACCACAGACCTACACAGCACATACCCCACATAGTCCACACCTGTGTGCCACAGCCACAAAGGCGAGACTCCATTGTGAGACACACTGATGTGCCTCTCACCAGGCTGTATATGTGGATGGTCACAGTGACTTGTGTGTCAGGTGACAAAATCCACCCTATTGCATATGTACTGCTGTCTCTCACCAACAGGTACTGTCATGAGTCTGTCACAGTCCATGTTGGTGTGCCTGACTTAAGATGTACCTTCCCGGACTATATGCAGTGAGACATGAGTGAGGCCACTGATTATATGTCCCAGGCAGGTATGTCCATAGCCTTATGCAGCATTCTGCTGTTACCCAGACATATGCTGCAATACAGTCAGGAAATGATTGACCTTAACATGTGGCCTGTTATTTTGTGATATTCCAGGAGGTTACAGTACCTGAGAGCCTGGGATGATATTGTCAACAGACTACAATGCTTTGGCAGAAATGGCCTCCATCTGTCAAAACTGGCCTTCACGAGTCTGGCAATGGTTCTTGCCACCCCCATAGTGCCTTCATTAGGAAAAGTGGTGAGGTTATCACTACCAACATACAACTGTCAGCTCAGCACACAGTGAAGGCAATGCTGCTAAATGCTAGGACTCTACACATGACTCTGTCCTGAATGCAAGCATTCTTAACCCTGGGAAATGCTGACATCTGTGCAGTCACAGACACATGGTTCAAAGGTGCAGAGAGCACCCCACCCTTACCTGGTCAACCATCCTATCATACAGTCAGACCTCAAAGTGTGGGCAGTAATGCTATGTGACATGGGGTTTCACTATATGTGAGACACATACACATCTCCACACTGTACAGGCAGTAAGATACACAGGGGCCACTGCAAGGGCAGTTCACCATTGCCAACACAGCTATTCAAATCATAGTTGGCTACCGGCCTCCACATGTGACTAGAAAGCCCATTCTGCCTATATGGACCTCAACAACTGAATTAGGATTTGGGTCTGTACCCTGATCTTGGCTTACCTGAATGACCCAAACATATATTGGAAGATGTATCCATGCCAGCACACAAATGGCCAGAGAGCCATCTGCACTGGAATTAGAAACATCTCAGTGCAGCTAGGGGCTAACCCCACATGAGATGAAGGTGTGTTGGAGTTGATATTACACAAAAAGGCTTACCACTGCAGCATCCCTACAGTGTCATCCTCCATGGCAAAGCAACCATCATGTGGTCATGTTTGCAGTCACCATTTCCCACAATACTGTTCTAGCTAGGGTCAGACATACATACACCTCCAACGTGGAATACAGCCTCCTGTGGGGTAGTATACACAGCTTCACAGCCACCAACCCCTCTGTAGGAACTGGCACCAATATCCACACATACGCACAAGTGCTATATGTGCATTTGTATAAATGCATGGAGTCAGGTATACCCAACAGGACTACATCATCCTCTGCAAGGATATGTACACCTGTCTGGTGGACATCTGCAAGAAATAGTGTCTATAACAGGGATAGCATACCAGCATCTGAGACAAAGTAGGAGCAGGTGCCCATTTTGGAGGAATGTCTCCGTAGCGTGAACAAGCGAATGGGATCACCCCTGGAAACCTGCACAGGAAACCCCGAGCCCACATTGTCGACATCCACTATGGAAAATCATCTCCCCTACTGCACATATGCCTGCAACATCTGAGGAAGCACTTGAATCTGCTCACTTGTGGTGGACAAGGACACCACCTATACCAGTGCTGTAGTGCTAGCATACTTGATGCCTGATAGAGTCAATGTAGGCTTCACCTCCTGTCCCCCATCAGTACATCAGGATGTTCCCAGTACCTGGCCCCTTCTCCTATATGTAGTGAACAGGTCACCACTGCCATGTGAAAGTCATGGTATATAGCAGCCATGGGAGCTTATCACATCACAGGATACATCCTACATGACCCCAAGCATGACCTTGCAACACCATAAGGCACTGTATTCAAAGGAGAACCACTATCACCCCTTTACACTAAGATGGGGCATCCACCAATGTGTCACATTATACACCTATCAGCCAAACTAGGCTGATCTGCAAGCTCATAGTACAGTTAACAGTGAACCTCATTAACAAGGACATTGGCGACCTCCACACACTTCATTACACACAGTTAGGTTTCATCAAGGAAAGGATTGTGTCTGTTACACTTGGTTGACCTCTTTGACACAGTCACCAAAGCCATGCAGAGGTGGTGAGAGTGCACACTGCCTACCTTGATTTCATCAAAGATTTTGACAGTATAACCCACTTGACCATAACAGATATATGGTCCTGGGTGTGCATCACACCATATGTTACCAGTGGATTAGCACACTGGCACGCTGACATGACCCACCTAATCCATGTAGGGGAATCCACCTCAAGCTGTTGACCCATAACTAGCAGCACCACCTGGTGTTCTGTGTTTGGGCATATGTTATGTGTGATGTATACTTCTGAGGTGCAGCCAACAGCCATTGGGCTATGGGTGACCATGTTTGCAGATGACTGCGTGCTGTCATTGGATTCCCTAGTGATATGGACACTTGCCAAGGAGGGTCTCACACAAACACATGATGGGTGCCAGAAACATGGACTTAGGCTGCATACTAGGAAATGCAGTGTCAACCCCTTTGGGGAGACATCCGTCCCCACATATTATCACAGTACTAACAACATCCTAGGCATGCAATCAATAGTGAGGAATCTGTGCATACAGGTTGATGGCAACATGACATTTCACCACCATGTTGATGCCGTTGTAAGGTAAATCTTCTACATTTTCCACCTCATGCATAAAGGTATGTCATCCAGGGAGATGGGGTCATAACATCCCTGTATTCTCCTCAGTAAGGCCCATTATTGTGTATAATGCCCCATTTGTCATTCACCTCACACAGCACATGCAGCAGCTGGGGACATCACAGAGGTTCTCCACTAGAGGATACCAGGGCCTCAAACATCTACTGTACACACATAGGCTATAAGCCCATCCCTCTACCCAGTTTCATACATATTCCTTGGAGGTGACCTCTGCTTGGCATACAAGGCAATCATGGACTCCACATTGTTGGGACTGCTGCACAAGTGCAACTGAAGCTCCACTCTATTAACCCACACACATACACACCCTAAATCTGGTGTGTGACATCAACTGGGCTTGTTGGTGGCTCAGATATGTGTCCCGCACACTCATCCTGCTGTGGAATGGACACCCTTTCTACATCAAGCAGGGCAGCTATTTACACCTTTGCAAGCAGAACCTGGATAACTAGATGGTTAACAGCACATACACCCTTGGGATACCACCTGTATCCTTGATGGACTGGGGCATCAGATGCTACCTTGCATACACATGGGCTAACATCTGGGCTAGGTTATGGGGTGTCAGGGCCCATAGGCTAGTAACCTCATATGATCCTAGGTATACCACATATGGCCTGTGTGCTGTGACAGACTGTGTTATGTGTCCACACCCATCACTGCCATCTACTGTGGTGTGCCCCTATGGGCAACATTACAGTACCATGTCATACCAGCTACCAGCCGACAAATACGTGACTGGTACTACAAGTGTATGTGGACATTCCAGCAACATGTGTGCTACACAATACCTGAGAGCAGTGCAAATGTGGTGTAGGGTTTTCTCTTCCTAGGTGTCTGACATCTGCAGTACACAGATGTTTGCGGAACGTGTACATGTGCCTGATATATGTGGACCCCCTGCCAGACAAATGTGGATGCCTGGAAACCAGTTGGACAATATGTAATGGTTGCACCCAGACTGTGGGGAATGTGTCTGTACATGAGCTGACCATTGCTGGGGGGATTCAGGGGCCAGAGCTATGATCTATGCCACTGCAGATATAGCCAGAAGGGAAGACAGTAGGTGCTTTATAGCTGACTAACAGCAACATGTCATTCCAAGATATGTTGTTGAGACCTACTGTTGGAATTCCTATTTCTCATGACTGCATCCCCCCATCTGCATTTCATTACATGGGGAATTATAAGACATACATTGTATAGTGCTGTACTCCTTTGTGAGCAGAAATCCAGTGGTAGTTTTCCTAGGAAAGTGCAGTCTGGCTTCATGAAGAAACTCACAGACCTGTTTGCCATAGGCATCAGCTTGAATTTTGTACATAATGCTCATGAACAGGTGATTGCCTGTGCACCAATCTCTGACTCACACTTGCTAATAGCATACAGAACAGCCGGGTTGCATTTTCATTAGCCAATGGCATGGCAACACAGTGCTATAATTAAGGCCTTCATGTAGGCCTTTGCCCTTTTCCTGGCCTGTGAGTAGGACATTATCGAGGTGTGGGAGCTACAGCATCACAGAGGGTATGTAGAAATACTGTCCACTTTTTGGATTGATGTGGTATGTCCACAGTTTTGCATGTTATGTTTGCCCATTGTTAACAGACTTTCTGATTCTGTGGCAGTTTACTGTTTAACAATGTGTGTTGGGGTCAGTAAGGAGACAGGCAGAAGTGAGTGTCATACATCATTTTTATCTGAATGTGCATGCTGCTGCAGTTGACGCTGGTCTATCAGCTGTGTATATTTGTAGGGGGAGACTGTGACACATGTCCCTGTCACTTGACTATTTCCTCCCAACCTTTTATGTATGGGTGTTGTGTGGATGGCCTGTTTTAGGTATTTGGGAGGTATGTTAGGTCTGTTGCAGGTAGCTGAACATACTGCTGCATGTGTGGCAGGCTGCAGTTGCTGCATTCTGTCCAAGAGTCATACTAGGGATTGTGAACACACTGGGGGACAGCAAGCTGTATATGTTAGTGAGGAAGCAGTGTCAGCTCTGTTGTGACAGCATAGCCAGGGTGAGGGTACCCATAACAGTCCAGGTGAGGCATGTGCCTCTGGTACATATGTTACATAATAGTGCCATCCATAGAGTGGTAGGTGGCATTTGGGACACATATTCATATTTGTGACACATGTCCCACCCTACAGGCCTTTGACATGCTACTGTGGGTGGCAGTGACTGCAGTAGCAGCAGCCAGTTCTGCTGGACATTGCAAGGCTCAGTTATTTCTATGTTGTATTGACAAGCATGTAGTTGTCGTGCAACAGACTGGACTGTGGGCCAGGACTGTGGGTGTCCAGATGTCACACATGCTAGGTATGTCACAGATAGAGCTACTGACTTATTATTATGGCAGGTATAATTGCAAGACATATGTGCATGCATATATACAGTGTGTTACACAGGACTGGCATGAACATGTGTGTTCAGATGGGTATGACGTGTGACACTGACCTGTCTGTCCTGATTTTGTAACCTCAATCTGCACTGACTTGCCAGTACTTCAGCACACAGAATAGGTTTTATGACAACCATGCCATAAGTAGGTGGCATAACTGTGTATATTCTGCAACAGTCTGTGCAGTTGTCAGCTCTACCTGATATTACCTAAAATAAAAATATCTCCCCCCTACCGTTTAAAACAAAAAAAAAAAAACAAAGTCTACATACTCAAATTAAAACCCCATTACAAACCTCTACTTCTATCTGGTGACATTCATCCTAACCCAGGTCCTACAGACACTACCCTGAACAATAAACTCCCTGTATCTAAACCTGCCAACCCCTCCAACCCACAAAAACAGGTACAATTTTGCTTTATTAATGTCAGAAGCCTTGTAAAATTCAAGAAATCGATGCTTGGATAGCTAACTATACTCCTGACATAGTTACCCTAGCTGAAACATGATAAAACCACACCATCTTGACAGTGAAATCATCCCTCCTGGCTATAATATCCTTAGATTAGATCGACCTAAAAGAAAAGGAGGAGGAGTCACCATACTCTACTCCAATTGTCTCTCGCAAATCAGTCCCACACTAGACTTACCTTCCTTCTCACCAGCTGAACTCCTACTGACCAACTTCAAACTTAACAGTTTCAACACCATAACTGTCGCAGCAATCTATATTCCCCCTGGTGATAATATTAACATACTTGACAACATCCTGTCTCACCTCTCACATACCATCCACAATGAAATAATTATACTGGGAGATGTAAATATTGATTGGCTTACAATACAAGCTCCCAATACTACTTCCTGTATAAACCTACGTGGGTTTGAGCAGCTAATCACAACCCCAACCTACATTAATAAATCTCACCTACCTAGCTCTCTTCTAGACTGGATATTGGTCTCCCACCCTCAAAACTATCATAACTCCCAAACCCTTCCAAATGCCCTCAGCGACCACTGCCCTATAACAGTTACCAGACATACTCCCCACCTTACCAAACCTAACAAATGTATTACCACCAGCTCACTTTCTCATTTCTGTCCTACCTCCTTTATTCACCAACTCTCCAAAATTAACTGGTCTTACCTCACCACTCTTCCTTTAGATGAAGCTGTCCACTCCTTCAACACTACATTCCTAAACATTCTTAACTCCCTTGCTCCTCTTCGCATAATTAGAATCAAATCTAATACTGCTCCCTGGCTCACTAAATCTACCAGAACCCTCATGAAAGACCGGGATAGGATTTGAAAAATGTGGACTAAAACTAGGACCCCTTCTCTTCTTCAGAAATATAAAGAACTCAGAAATAAAATAAAAAAATCATCCATTATGACAAAATAAACTTCTATGCCAATCCTCTCTCTACTCTTAAATCAGACCCAAAGACATTCTGGAGCTCTGTTAAACAGACTCTTCATCCAGGAAACCTTTCCTCTCCTAACCCATGTCCCAATGCAACACCTGAAGACATAGCCAACAAATTTAACATTCATTTTATAAACTCAATAACCTTCATAATAAATTCACTCCCCCCCAGAAACAACACTAGCACCCCCACTAATAATATACCTCTTCCAAACCCTCCTAACTCCTTCTCTCTAAAAGCAGTATTAACTAACTATGTAAAGACATTACTCTCTAAACTTAAACCTTGCTCCCCATCTGTTGACAAGCTACCCTCTTACTTCTTGCAGATTGCCTCTGAACCTCTTGTCTATCCGGTATCCATCTTAATCAACAGATCCATTTCTGAATCGTATGTCCCCACTGTATGGAAGAATTTCTTTACTCTACCCTTTCACAAAGGGGGCAACTCCTCAGACATATCTAACTTCAGACTGATTGCCATACTCTCTCCACTCTCAAAAATCCTAGAGAAATGTATTCACAAGCAGGTAATGCATTATCTTCACCAGGAAAACCTTCTCACACCCACACAGCATGGTTTGCTTCCAAAGTATAGTCCAACTACTGCACTCATATCATTCATCAACATAGTCTCCCTAGCTCGAGATAACAATAAACTTGTCTCATGCCTATTCCTTGACCTTTCTAAAGCCTTTGACACTGTCTCTCACCCACTCCTTCTAGATAAACTCACTAACTTACATTTCTCTTCCCCTACTATCTCTTGGTTCTCCAGCTATCTCTCTACCCATCAGCAATCAGTTAAATGGCTCTCTGCACTATCCTCCCCTCTCACTGTACAAATGGGAGTCCCCCAAGGGTCCATACTTGGACCACTACTCTTTAATATTTTCACCAACTTGCTCTACTCCTCTTGTCCGCAGTCATCTCTTGTGCAATATGCTGATGACTCAACTGTTATAACCATTACTGACAACCCAACTGACCTCCACTCAACTACCTAGGCATCTTTCCACACCATTGAGACTTAGCTTAGTGATAACAAACTAATACTTAATCCAAAAAAAAACTAAGCTCCTACTCTTCCTCCCTAAAAACATCACCACACTCAAAAGTACATTTACCATCTTATCCTGCAACAACACTATCATCTCAGCTGAATCTAGTACTAAATTGCTAAGTGTTACAATAGATGATCAGCTTAAGTTTGATCTCCATATTACTAACTCAGTAAAAAGAACTCATCATAAACTTGGACACCTTTTCCGTAACAAGAAATACTTAACTAACACTGCCCGAATAACTCTCTCCCAGGCTTTATTACTCCCAACACACCTCTACAGTTGCCACATATTCACAAACCTAAATTCTGCACTTATTTCCAAGCTTGAAACTACCTATAATAAGATCGCCAGATTTGCAGCTAACCAAACCTACAAGTCACACCACTGCTTAGCACTACAGCAATTAGAATGGCTAGAACTCCCTCAGCTGCTCCAACTATACCAACTACAAATCATCCACTCTATCCTCTACCTACCCTCCTTCAGCCCCAGCCTTTCCACTATCATATCCAAATATTCCCCTGCAAGGATGCTACACAGCTCAAATCAAGAATTATTAGACATCTACAAACCCAAAACCAAAATAGACTGCCTTCTCTATAACTATAACCCAGCTATATCCTGGAACCAACTCCCCTTGGAAATAAAATCTCTCCAGCATAGCAAAAGTTTCAAAGTAGCCACAACGAAATACCTAAAAACAAAGTGGTCTTGCCACTGTAGCCAACCACCCTGAAACCACCATCCTTTCACCTATTTCACCACCTCACTCTTAATGTATCTCTAACACTATTCCCCTGCCTCTTCTACCTCTTCCCTTCCTCTATCTCCAACCACTTTTAATTCTTACAGTCTCAAAACAACCTACCTGTCTAGTCTGTCTCCTATACTCTACCTCCCCTACATCTCCTACTAGCCATTCTTACTTTCCTTTCTTGTTTCCGAACTCCTATACAACTACCCACTTTAAATAAGCATATGCCTAACTATTAACTCATTTTGCTCTAAGCAGCTTAAATAATATTGTAACTAGTCACATTCTCTTCTGCTAGTTGTTTAAAACATTGTTTGTAACAACTCACATACTTGTCTGCCAATTGTTAATACTCTGTATAATTGCCTGAGGAGCTTTTTTTCTCTCCAGGTCTCTGCTTGTAAGATCCTATAGCTGATTGTTACTACTATGTTACAAAAATGTAATAAATTGTTTTCTAGTCTTGAGAAGCTTTTCTCCCCAGGTCTCTGCTGAAAATGAGCCAAAAGCTCAGCCAGACTAACCCGGTTAACAAATGTAAAATAAAATAAATAATAAATAAATATTGTAGGCCTCACATACATCCATCAACATGCATTTGGCTGTGTACTGGTTTGGTGTCTTCATCACAGGCCCAAGTATGCTGTCATTTATCCCATTATGTGTAGTAGTGTGTCACTGGAAATCAGGCTATCTCTGTAAAACAGTTTTTCTTCACAGCTCAGTGATCTAGAGGGCTAATGCACTATGCTGTAGTTAGCAAGGTACTGGATTCAATACTTAGCACGGGTATGTATTTCACCTGATGTGACATCAGTGTAATACATGATGTACATATAGAAACACCAGTTACTCTCCAGAGCTGAGTTGGCATAGTGGGCTAATGCACTGTTCTGAGGGTCCTAGATTAAATGCTTGGGAGGGATGTATATTTTTGCTGATGTGACATCACTGTAATGCATGATATATTTATAGAAACACCAATCATTCTCTAGAGCTGAGTTGGCCTAGTGGGCATAATGCCCTATTCTGTAGTTTAGAGGACCCTGGGTTTGAGAATTGGCAGGGGGTGATTATTTTATTGATGTGCATAACAATGTCAGGATCAGATAAGGTGATTAAAGCAGTTTTAAGTGGGTTTGTGAACCAGGATGCCAAGCGCTGCTTAGTCCCACTTAAATCCGCTCTATTTCCAAAAAAAAGAAAAAAAGGGGTGATAGGAAAGTGGTGAAATGGGGGCAGGTAGGGGGGAAAACAATATAAAAGGCAGTTGGGGGTGTGCAGGATGCAGGATGCATACCTCTCAACCTCTTAGACTAAGAGATTTGGACAAAGCCATGGAAAACGTGGTACAAAAACAGGGGCAGTTTTTAAATATTGCTCTTACAAACTTAGAAAATTGATAGAATAACAGGTTTTGCATTAATATGAATTTTCTGAAGGGTATGAAGTCTAAAACTCATATGTCTGTCATTATTTTCTAAGTTCAGTCTTTAATCATTTGCCACAAATTTGCCAGAAAGCCACAATTTTATGAAAAATGGACCAAAAATATAAGGCAAAAATCTGTACATTCTGTGAAAATCTGTATAGTTGAGAGGTATGGCAGGATGGGTGTAGGAAATGACCATAGCTCTCCATTTCTTGCACAGCAACAGCTGTGCATGTTGCGGACAATTTTTAATTTGGAGCCTCACATCCCACAGGGAAGGGTGTGGCCGACATAACTTTGTTGATTAATTGCTGGGATGATTGTTGGCAGTGTATGTGGGGGTGGAACGGATAGTTATGTATGAGGCAATATTTTTTTGCGAGACAGATGCCCTTTTTTTTAAGGAGAGAGTGGAATATTGCAGAAGGGTTGTAGGTACATTTGGAAAGGTAAGTTGGGTAGGAGAGGTTGCGTGTGCAGACAGACTAGACCGTGGACAGATACAGTGTATGACACATGAGGGGAGCAAACACCTTGGACGGGGAGGGTGTTTGGGAATCAGAGGACAAAGTGCCCCCAGATGGCAACAGTGGGACTGAGCTCCACAGCCATGGGCAGTCACCACTGCTCCTTCATGGCCCCGAAGGTGACTGTGCTGGGGGCTGGGCACTTGGGCTGGCCTGCCCCTCCAGGTGCGCCAATCTGCCCTCGATCTGGCACAGTTGGTCATCCAAATCATGTTGGATAACCCTGCACACCATCCCTGGAAACTGATTTTGGGTGACCACATCCTCTCCACACCCACATCCGGTGGGGGGACAGGCCCTGTCCCCTGAGGCGGTTCCACCTGTGGGTGGTGCAGGACCAGCAGGAGAGGCAGCTCCAGGTTGGGTCCCAGACGTGCTGGCACCTGGTGGCATGGTCAGATGAGGTGGGATAGGCAGATCCATTGGAACTGGCCTACCCAATCGTGCTATGGTATTGTGGTTTGTAAAAGTGTATTGGTTAGTCATGAACAGAATATTTCATCGTTAGTTATAACAGCATGCATGGGTGTTCCAATTAACCAAGAACAATAGAATTGCATAGCATACAGAACACAGGCATAAATGGAATAACAGTCATCATTGTAACAGCATGCCAGTAACACTTACAGCAAAAGGCCAACAACAGTGGTATTTCAACAAGGTATGTTAGTATGCAACCATTGTAATATATAACCAATAACACAACACAAGGCCCAACATTAGGTTTTGAGAACAACATATGCGAAAATGGAACCATACCCGTAGTATAAGAATAAAAATTTGTGATGCAGATAAGGGGTGGAGGGAGAAAAAGACATTCCATTACCAACTGTATAGGCTATATTTTTCACAACAGTACTGCTCAATACTCTACAGGTCTGCCCTTACTTTATGTTTATAACTGCCCTATAGCTTCTGTAGCACGTACATACCTCTCAAGCTATCCAGGTGGGATGGTATTGGCCAAGCCAATACACCTACAGGTACATTACTACAGGGGACTATTACATGTCAGGGGAACATATATGAATACCAAGGTGTACTCTGCACTGATGTTGTGTGAGTGTGCTACTGACATACTTCAGCTGGGTTTATATCTGTGTCCAAGGTTTTTGGCAGCAGTGATCACTATCAGTGACAGTGTAACACTTGAGAGACATGTATCGTGCACAGTGCAGAGAGTTTACACTTATACTTCCATCATTGGCAGGCAAGGGATGAGACTATCAGCAGACATTGACAGACACACCAGGCATACAGCTGTACCAACAAAAGACCATTTAATTTGTCTTATTAACCTGGAATAGTACTGTACTTCATGTCATTTTATTTAATGGAGTGTTATCACCTTGCTGAGAAATGCTGTTTACAAACTACTTAATCTGGACACAGACATTAGTATAGCCTTTATACAGCGGGTTCCTATCAGGATAATCAAACTTCTGCAAGTTTGAACCTCATATGGTCGAGACCATAAGTTCGAATTAGCAGAAGTTCGAGCGTTTCAACGGTATTCTCCATAAGGGGAAGTTTCCATTTTGTTCAATGTGGTGTGATCTCGGAGTTGGTATATTTAAGTAGCAGGAGGTGTGGGGGCTGCAGCCCCCAATGTGGGGCATGCAGGCTGGCCTTCCCCCTGCTTACAACAGTTTATTTTGTTTTGTTTTCTTTTGTTTTTTTATCCATAGTCAAATATTTTTAACTTCAAACAGGATGGTTCAAACATTCCGTGTTCGAAGTTATTAAACTTCGACTATGTGATATAGACCCCATACAGCTACTACAGACATTTATTCACCTGTAATTCCTGTGGGGAGAATATCTGTTAACAATACATGACTGTTTTTATAAATAGTCAATGCTACTTGTCTGTTACAATAAGTATATGTTAGTACCTGTCTCTGGATTCAAACCCCAGTCTGTGTGTGGCAAAATGAATAACATATATATTGCTTATCACAATGAGCTAGTGGGGCACTGCTGTGTATTGACTGAGTGATATGTACCTAAAGCTCACCTGGTGACAAAGTGTGACCTGGTAATATAGGTAGAGTGTCACACAAGACTGCAGTGACAGTTGAACATACATGCATGAGATTCATGCATGACAGAGATTGTAGGTGAACTGTGTATTAATACTTGGAATACAGGTATACGCAATTAACCACTAGTGGATGGGAATATGTGTGCTCTGTACAGACCATATCGAAGTGCTGGATTGCCTTACTGACCCATATACATTTGCAGATGGTATATTTGCAGTCTACAGCTATTACAGTTTCATACATGCCTGCATCAGTGTACCTACGTTCAGAGATGCATATAGCTGAAATGCAAAGGTTAACACAAGACAATCCTGGGAGAAACACACCATAATACATTAGACAGTACTAGTCTAGGTTCAGATCTTAGTGCAGAGCAAATATCATATTGTATTATGTCTTGTAGTACAGCTGCACATCTACACTTTAGCGTAACAATTATTTATTGGCCAACCTTTGGTCACCTCATGGTGTTATACCCATGTTTACTTCACGAAACCTGTAATATTTGATTTCTTGAACAACAGCCCAGAATACACACAACAATTGGCAGAACACATATTTATTGAGGGTGACATGACACAGTGATTGGCATACAGCTGACAATCTTTATTGTTCTACACTTTAAATAATGCAGGCATTGGAAGACATCTGTTATTTCATAATCTATGCAGTACTACCTTTATTTTTTTCACAATTCTGACTGCAGTTTTACTGTATTTCCTGTAGATTAGGAATGCAGTTAATTTATTCCCTTCACATTTTAATGCCAGTGTACTTTATTACCAGAGCATGTATTATTAATACAGTATACACATGTTATTCCCAAACATTATTAATGCTGTATTAACTTTCTTTCAATAACAGTAATGTGTTTCATGCTTTCATCTATATTGAACTCTACCTGGCAATATCAGTGCATGTCTATGTACACATTCATTGCAGTACACTCACACCAGACTATATCTACTGGGAGTTACTACTATACTCTTTCTTAATTAGATTACTATATATTGCAAGATATATCTGTACTCAACATTCTCGGCCCATCCTGGCAAGGTGCCCTGCATGTACTTCCAGGTTGCAAGCCCTCTCCTCTGTAACTGTGGGAAATGTGTACATGTCTATCTGATATTCATACTAGAATTTGGTAAATTAGTGGTTCCTATACTTACAAACTTCTGTGCCATTACAGTCCCAAGTGTCTTGGATCCATTGGGCCAAGAGCTCCTCCTTACTTTGCTTCAGGTCATCATAATGATGATGCACCTGCTCATCAGTGCAGGGGATTCCAGTTGCAGTGTTGAGGTCATGTGCCAGCCGGTCCCAGGCCTCTGACTTTTATTGAGTCCTGGTATTGGCCCTGCAGTAGCCAGTCACCATGGTCTTTGACAAGGAGGCCAACCATGACCCTGGACTCCAAAATGCACCAGCGCTATGTCTGGAAGTGCACACCCTCTCCAACTCCTGCCACAGATCCTGCAGTGATCAAACTCCAACTGGTTCTGGCTATATTCCTGCCTGTTCAGATTAAATAAGGCTGTTTTCCCACCCTTTGCCACCACTGGACCATTTTTAAAAATGCTAAGTGAAGCTTAGCACAGTGCAAACCCACTAAGCTTAGTTGAGCAGTGCTTAAACTAGCAGTGCTTAGCAATGCTTAGCGGTGCGCAAACCCACTTAGCTGAGCTGAGGACTGCTTAAACTCAGATTGCTTAGCAGTGCCCAAACCAGCTAAGTGGAGCTGTGTGTTGCTAAGTACTGCTAAAACAGGTCATGTTTAAGCATTACTTGGCTTGGCTTAGCAATGCTTAGCAGAGCTTAGTTATGGGAAAACCAGAGTTTTTCATAAATAAAAAAAAAATTATTGAAAGTAATTGTTCATTAATGATACTTTATTATTATGTGCATCTATTTTACTTTATATCTCTTAGGCATATGCATTTCACTACATTTTCATAGAGTGTAACTTTGATGTACTGAACACTTGTGTGTAACTGGGGCTTTTATTCTCGGGTCTGCAATGAGTATGGGCTTCTGGTCCAGCTGGACTAACCCAATTGACAAATGTCAATGTATACATAAAAAAAAAAAAAAAAAAAAAAAACATTTAAACACTTCCTTATCACATGTAGAAAGCTGAATGGCCTGTATTCAGACCGTGCACCTACTGAAATTGAAGCCATCACTCTAACCATTCAGCTACCTAGGATATAGTGATTAGAGCTATACAGTTCTATATAGTTCTCAGTTACATTTAAGCACTGCACTGCTCCACGCAAACCTGCTTAGCTATGCTTAACCATGTCCTTTTCGAATTAATTAAATGTATCCAGTTTCTATTTTTAGATGTCTGGCACATGTCTTTTGCTAAGCACAGTGTCATGTCGTGCAGACACAGAAAAAATTGTTTAAAAGTGTTGCACTTTGTTATTTAAGTGCTATCTGGCACTGTAACAATGCAGGGGTATGTTACTCCTCTGCAGACACTGTAACACATCCCCTACACTGATTCTGTAACCATGTCACATGGCTTTCTCTCAGTAGCATGCCTTCATTAATATGCAAGGTGCACTGCCGGGGAGCTGCAGCCATGGACACAGTAAACTCTGTGTAAGACTTACACTATTCCTACATGGAGTTTATTAAATCTGGGGGAACTGACTTCTCATAATATTGCTATATGCAAGGCCTAAACAATGTGTCCTACATGGACTGATTCAAAGCCCTGCCTACTGCATTACCTTGACACACCACACTGTCAACAGCCAATTGATTGACAACAAAAGATCAACATATGCAGATGTTTGACAAGTGTGATAGATCAACAATCCCGGCTGGGGGAATATTACATTTCCCAGGGGAGTGTGTAATCTCAGACTTAGTATATTATTATCAGGGTGTGTGGGTGGTGCAACACCCCCTCCATGGCTTGCCCCATGTGATAAACAATGTTATTTTTTTTACGTTGTTGCCTGCTGTGAGGATTTTACTTGTACAGGTGCAGATGACCATTGGCATTTCCGTTATCGACCTTTTCTGGTCAATGTTTTTGTCATCGACATTATGGTTAATAAAAGAATAATGCAGTACTTCCAAATATATATATATATATATATATACATATATATATATATATATCAAAAATAGTCCTAGTCCCAAATCAAACAGCTATAGAATACAACCCAATTCAAAGTATGGAAGGAGCAGATACCAACTGTGGTAGTTCAGAAAACAAAACTGACAAACCGCAGATGGAAGGAACGAGTTGAGGATGCAGGATGAGAGTAAATCCAAAATAGCGTAAATAATTAAAAAATCCAAGTATGTTTATTTTCACACAATCACGTTAAACACTCCAAGTGTTTTTCGTCCCAGCAATGCCGGAACTTCATCAGACAACAACTTCCTTTCCCACTATCACCTTTATACAAATTAACAGTTATTTGCAATTAATCAATGAAACGCCCATGCCGCATTAGGTTCTAGCACAGGCAAGAATTTAAACGCAATAATAATGAACATTTAGCATTAAAAAACAAAAAATAAATAAAAAGTAATAAAAACATTATATACTATATACTAAACAATAAAACCTATGTGTCTTCTTTGTGTAGTACTACATTGTTAAAGCACACACAACAAATATAGTTAATTACAATGGTTTATAGTGCATTTTACACCTGTAGCTAACTATAGAACTTACTTCGTAAAATAACTGTATTTTTATGTTGCTGCATTTAACATTTGACTGAGGACACAGGTTTTAACCTAAAATATGCAGTATGTTAAGAATAATGATGGAAATAATGTTAAAAATATACATTATCTAATTCTTAGTGTATATATAGTACCATCCTGGTTGGAAAATAAACAAATATAATTCAATTACCCAATTATTTTCTGATCAAGTACTAACTATATTATTTAGTATATTTAATATGATCAATCCATGTAATTCCATCAAAATTAATTATACCATAATATGATATCTATAAATTTGTAAATATGTAAGTTTAAAAATGTCTATGTAATATTAAATAAATCAAAAATTGTATCTGTAAATATACCAATATAAAAATATATATATAAATACTTTAATCCATAATCTTAAACGAAGCTTATTTATTAAAAGCAACTTATTTCATTCTATTTTGTAAAATAAACAACCTGTTTTATAGCTATTTTATTTGATGTTTAATTTCACGAATAGTAATTACTAGTTATATAAATACTCTATAAAACCAAAATTTTGTAAACATGTTCCATGCTGAGTGTTGTAACCCTCATCTAAGTAAACTTTTAATTTTAAGAATACATGCTATAGAGAGTACTGAGGACATGGAGTGTATGTCCGTGAAAGCACTAACGTTTGTTAATAAAATTGTTTTTCTCTATACAGAATTGACTTGGATCATTTAAGTGAACTACCACAGTTGGTATCTGCTCCTTCCATACTTTGAATTGGGTGTATTCTATATATATATATATATATATATATATATATATATATATATATATATATATATATACAGATAGATATATATAGATATATATAGATATATATAAATTTGAATTTGTATACTTATTCTTTTATTAACCGCGTGTAACTATTTTTTCCTTTGTATATAGGTCTTGTTATGTCTTCTGCTGTATACTGTATTTTAACATATTGTGTAGAATTTTACTTACTGTGGAGCTTTTCTCCCCGGGTCTTCGCTGAAAATGGACCTGTGTCCAGTCGGACCATCCCGGTTAACAAATTAACAAATGTAAAATAAAATAAATAAATACAATAAAATAAATATATATGTGTCCATAAGCTTAAGATGCACTTCAGTATGGACAGTGATGAACTGTATTTTATATGGATGGGGAGTCTGTTCCACAGCAGTGATATCATCTGCAAAATATACCTGTCCATCCAAATCATTATGTTTATGTTGCAGAAGAGGTTTAGATCCCCTGACCGAGTATTTCTAATGCCATTTGACTTATTGATATGAAGTAAACCCATCAGTAATGGTTCAGAGGATGATAGACACATGTCACCTCCTAGCAATCTGTAGGATACAGAGTATAGTGACAGGGTTTTGAGTTGGTGCATGTAGGATATGTTGTTTAGGCCTTGTATCCTTTTAGTAAGGTAGCTATGTGGACTTTCTTTTTGTTGCATGTGTCTGGACAGATACATGTGAAAGAGGGCATTATATTCAATCACTGGCATAATGAGAGTAGAGTAAAGGGGGGCAATTACATTCCTAGATCTAAGTACGATCCCTTTGCTTATAAGCTCTGCAATATAGCACTTTCTTACAACAATAGACACATGTTGAACAAAAGTTAGATCACTGTCCACATAAGTTCCCAAATCTCGAACAACTAGGTCAACTTTTAGGGGAGTATTGTCAATGTGGAAGTTCCCTGTGGTAGATGACTTTCCAAAAGATACAATAATGCACTTTTTGGCGTTTAGTTTATGTCCTTGATTTTGTCACCAGTTATTTATCTGTGACAAATCTTGAAGCAGGATGGATAAGTCATTTGGGGATTAAATGACTGCTCCTATCTTACAGTCAACTGCAAACGTAGACAGCCAGAGCCCTGTGGTATTGGCTTTTACTTCAGAAAAGTAGATGCCAAGCATGAGAGGTCCCAGCACAAAACCCTGGTGACTAGTCTCTTAACGGAGGCAACTTTCCCTGTTTTGATTATCTGTAACCTATCTGCGAGCCAGTGGGCAGTCCAGTGGGTGACATAGGGGTTCATTCCAGTTTATGCAACTTTTCTACTATGCTTGAGTGAGGAATATATTGGGGATACAATATATATATATATATATATATATATATATATATATATATATATATATATATATATAGGTCTACTTCTATTAATCAAAAGTACATTTTTCTGAATAACAGAAGTACAACCCCACTTTTGTGAAAGTGCACTTAACCAAAAGTGCACTTTCACAAAGTACAGTTTCACAAATACTGGGTAACTGAACCAGACATTAAAAGAAAAGCAACACTGCAATAACGAAGCACTCTACAGTGGGGGTAACGGAATATACTTGTTTCCCCTCTGTAGTGCGATCTTGGAGTTAGTATATAGTAGTGGGAGTCTCGGGGGGTGCAGGGGGCTTGCCCCCCTGCAAAACCATGTTTTTAGTGTTTTCTTTTTGTTTATGTCCGGTTCTTTGAACTGGTATTCACGGAAGTGCACTTTCGGCTAAGTGCACTTTAGCACAAGTGGGGTCGTACGTCTGTTATTCGGAAAAACGTGCTTTACAATTAACAGAAGTAGACCCATATATAAATATATATATATATATATATATATATATATATATATATATATATATATATATATATACATATATATATGGGTCTACTTTGTATTCCCAAAATCCCACAAGCATGAAGACGAAAATCCTAAGATGACGATCACGAACTAGGAAATACAGAATTGTGTAAGTTTACCCAGAGCAAGTCAATACTTGCCCTGGGTCCACCTGTACCCTTTCTCCACTGTAGTGCAATCATGGAGTTGGTATATATACTTGGGGGGGTGCATTTTAAATAGTGCGGTGTGTCTCAGTGTTGCATTGGGCAAGTGTTTACTTGCCCTAGGTAAACTTATGGGGTTCGGTATTTTCTATCGTCTCGGGATTTTAGTCTTCGTGCTTGTGGGATTTCGGGACTATGAAGTAGACCCATATATATATATATATATATATATATATATATATATATATATATATATATATATATATATATATATATATATATAAATATATATATATATATATATATATATCTGTGTTTATAGCAAGAAGTACAGTTGAAGATTAATATCAAATGAAAATACCTGTATTAAGGTGTTTGAACATACAAAATATTGTACACACAAAAGGTCAAGAAAGGAAATCTGTGTTTATGCAGGGGGGCAATCCCCCCTGGACCACCTGCAAATTATATATAACAACTCTGAAATTGCATTTTAGTGGGGAGAAGTGTAAATTCTCTGATCCCCACTATACAGTGATCTATATAGACATGTTTTAATGGGAAATTTACCATTTTCCCAACTGTAACCCAATCTCAGAGCTGGTATATATAATAAGCAAGGGTGTGGGAGGGACAGACCCCCACATGGAGGGTGCAGGGGGGCTTAAATGTTTAAAATCTGTACCTGAGTTGGGCTTTAGTCTATCATAAATAGAATGAAACATGACCTATCAGGGCCTCTGGAATTACTATTTAACTATAGCCTCCAAACAGGCTTCGTGCCTCATGAATGGAGAACAGCAACAGTCATCCCTCTGCACAAAGATGGGTAATCTACAGACCCTGGAAATTGCAGACTCATAAGTCTCACTAGTCTCATATGTAAAGCCATGGAAAGAATTATCATGGAGATGATCAACAGAGATATAGTAAACCTCAAGACACTGGACCCAACCCATTTTGTTTTTGTTAAGGGCAGATCATCCCTACTCAACCTGCTGGACTTCTCTGTGAAGGTAAACAAAGCAATGGATGAGAGAAAAGTGGTTCACACTGCCTACCCTGACTTGGCCAAGGCATTTGACACAATACCCCACTCAGGCTTTGTTGACAAACTCAACAGGTTAGGCACAGACTGATATGCCACCCAGTGGATAACCAACTGGCTCACAGACAGGATCCAGGAAATTAGAACTGGTGAGTCCACCTCTACAAAGAAGTCCGTCACAAGTGGAGTCCCTCAGGGATCAGTCCTTGGACAGCTCCTTTTTGGCATTTACTTCTCTGAAGTCAACACCAATGTTAGTGGTCTCCAGCTGACTAAATCTGCAGATGATTGCAAATTAGGAGCTGTTATTGAATCCCACACTGAAAGAAATATTCTCCAGGAGGGACTGACACAGACAAACAACTAGTGTCAGAGCCATGGACTATAACTAAATGCCAAGAAATGCATAATAGTATCCTTTGGGAAGTCATCTACCTCTGGTAACTATCATATTGACAACGCACTTCTTAGAGCTGACCCAGTAGTCAGGGACCTAGGGACACACATAGATAGTAATCTAGCCTTTGACCATCATGTGTCTACAGTGATGTGGAAATCTTTATATATTGCACAACGTATAAACAAAGGTATGGCTTCTAAGCCCAAGGAAGTAATTGTTCCACTGTATTCAGCATTCATCAGGCCTATCATTGAGTACAGTGCCCCCTTTGGTATGTACCTAACCAGGCATATCCAACAACTTATAAACAAAGGTATGGCATGTAAGTCCAAGGAAGTCATTGTTCCACTGTATTCAGCATTCATCAGGCCTATCATTCAGTGCAGTGCCCCCTTTGGTATGTAAGTAACCCGACATATCTAACAACTGGAATGTCCACAGAGGTTCCTCACTAAAAGAATGCAGGGCATAAGCAAAATTTCCTATGCAGACCACCTCAAGGCCCTGCCCCTGTATTCTGTCTCCTATAGGCTTTTGAGGGTTGATCTATGTTTGGCATACAGGGCATTGTCAGACCCCACTCTGATGGACCTCCGGCATATCCACAAAACAAACAGCACCAGAATTATCTGTTCTAAAGACTTATACCTTATATGTGATATAAATAGGATGTGCTGGAGAGACAGGTATGTATCACAAAGACTACCCCATCTATGAAACAGGCTCCCCATCCATGTGAAGCAGAGTTCTTCCCTAACCCAGTTCAAGTGCACCTTGGACAATTGGATGGAAAACAGGAAATTCATCCCTGGTTTGGCACCTATGTCTCTAATGGACACAGGCAACCTGTAAATGGTTCATCTTCCAAGTCCCTGCTTGTAAATGTTTCATCTCCCAAACCCCTGCTTGCATTTATCAAGGACATCAGAACTTGTCAGAGATTTGGGATGTATGGCTAGGCTTAAAAAGGCCCTTGTGGTCATTAGCCTAGTAAACACCTTTGAACCTATTTTGTTTTGGCTTTGTCTCTGATCCTTGAGCTAGGTGTGTGTGTGTGTTTGTGTGTGTGTTGTGTCTTAAGATGGAAGCCTGTCATGTTTGTTTTTAGATAAAGAAAGACCAAAAGAGTAAACAATGTATACAATGGAAATACACGTGATTCATATAGATCACTATTACATGATTGCTTAAAATGAAGGCTTGTCTAATGTCAGCAAAGTATCTAAAAGCCCTTACATGCAGAAGTGATATGTAATTTGAAACTGCTTGCTAAACAAATTGCCCTTTTCCATTTGCTTTATTTTACTGCTGATTGTATAATTCGTGTGACCTGGGTCATAGCTGAAAATAGTCTGTCAGAGCAATTTATCCATTCATGCATAAATTAAGTAAATAAATAAATATGTTATAATAATCATACATACACTACATCACAGAAACAGGGAACATGCCCCTTATTAACTATTATCTTAGTGACTGTGTCATCCAGTGAGGAGGGTGAGAACGAAGATTGTGTCATACACTTGGTAGTAGCAACATTAGTAAAGTATAGACAGAAGGACGTAGGAGCAGGAAGCCAGTGGGATCTTGGGAGGGGTTACACTCTGAAGGACATTATATGGAGGATGGATGGTGTGCATCTGGGATAGAAGGTCAGACATCAGGAGGTATTTACATAACAGGTTTGCATAATATCACTTCTTAATAAAGATAAGCTGTTGGACTCTGGAGTTAGCAGACATTTGAGAGAGCTTTAAAAGGTGGGTCAAGTCATATGCATAGAAGGACATTGTAAGAAATATGTTGTGACAAGAGAATGTGTACAGATTTTCTCTTACAGTACAGCACAAAGTATAGTTTCTTGGCAGAGCAAACTTGGTCTTAGATTAGCATAAGAAATAATCCTCCTAATAGTGTCTAGCAAACAGTGTCTCTGTTGTACATTTAACTGCTTTACCTGTCTGCGAACTCTACAAAACCAATGAGAACCCTGTCAGATAAATATCAAAATTCAATTGCATTACAGCCCAGGCTCAACACCCCAGCTAAGTAATGATTCATGTTAGTGTAACAGCATTTTACACATACAATTTCCTGATTGATATGAGCTACTTGATCTGCTTGCATTGCCATTTTTAGTGTGATACTCTGTTACACATTGTGTAATATACCTCATGCCTGCAGTCTTACTGCTCTCGCATTCACAGTGTCTCCCTAAGTATATACAGATTTTTAAAAACGTTTTAAATGATTTTCCATTTGCATCCCCATAAGAGGCTTCTCCAAGTATTGAACACTCTTCTATATAAATAAAAACATTTTTTTTGTGTACTTCAAATCTATTCTCCTTACTGATAGTTCTTATATCTTCTCGTTCTTCCATTATTTACGTTTTTGAGAGCTGCTCCCCTCCTGTGCCTTACTGATCCTTTGAAGGTATTTACAAGGCTTTGTTCTAGTGAAGTCTTAGAATCTCCTGGAAGCAGACTAATAATCTTTATACTTCTTTACATTGTGGTCTAATTTTTGTACTTCATTGTAGTGCCTGTTCCATATGTCTTTCCTGGGCAAGAGGACAGCCTACGTGGTATGTCCTTCCTGGGCTGCAGGTCATCCTGCACGCTGTGTCCTTCCTGGCCAAGAGGACAGACTTTGTGCCATGTCCTTCTTGTTCTGGAAGAGTGTCTGAAAAGTATGCCCCTCTTGGGGTGGAAACTTCTAGACTGATCCCAGAGTCACATGTAGAACTTACCAGTGATCACTATATTAAGGAATTAATTCTCATCTGCTTTTGTTGTTTCACCATTTGTATTCCCAGCATCTCACTTTCTCTTCTGTTTGCCTGCCTCTTACTCTTTTGGACTACCCTTGAGGTGTCCAGACATAATTAAAAGGCAACTATAAATCACACATCATAAGGGGCAGGAAACAGAATGCTGACTTAGATAATGATTTCACCTGTAGAGTATAATGGTTGTTTTTGCCATGCTGTGTGAGTTCATTAGGGAATAAACTAAACATGAGCTGTGATACAACAGAGAGTTATGATATCTCCCCTGTATGTGTCTTTCATGGAACTGGCCCTTTATCTGTACTTGTGTAAGAGACAAGGTAGCCATTTATAATGTCGACATATGCTAAATGTAGCCCAGAAACAGAAACTGAATGACCGAAAAAGAGGACTTACATATTCTAAGTCCGAGATGGCTATTTCCCAGAATATTCCCATTTCACTGAGGTGTGGCATTCTTGGAGTTGGTATATATAAGTTCAGGGAGGTATGGGGAGCTTGCCCATCATATCTGTGGTGCAGGTGCGGCTCATGCCCCTGCGAAATGTGTAAAAAGGAGAAGCATGATGTTCAAAATATGCTCTTCGCCTGGACTTTCAGTCTTTTTATTTTTTTTTGGCATGTCAGCACTCTGCATTTCAAATGCCAGCATTTCAATAAGCTGTTGGTGGTGATTGCTATAATTTAAGTAGTTCACATTTAAGTAAATAAAGGTATAGGATCAGGTTGTGTTGGAAAATATTACAGGATTAGTGAGTCAACTTAAGTGATACTTCACTGCCTGTATATAAGGGAATAAATTACTGTCTGCTGCGATGGATGAAGTCTGTACAACTCCCATCTGTTTGCAAAAACATGCAGAGACATTAGTTATACACTGGCTTAAAATGCTGTCACTAATCTTCAGCAAAGTTAGGGAAGAACGTGAGCTGCTGAGTAACACCGCAGCTTACAGCTCCTTGAGCAGATGTGCTCTAATCTGATATTTAAATTTAAGGGTAGCTGGCATTGTAATCACCATTTGTGTGCAAAATCCTCCACAAATAAATCACAGACTACATGCAAGTTATGTTCCTACACCATTTATTAACTAGGCACTAGCTATAATCTCCTGTGGCTGTCAGCTAATAACACCAGTTCTTTAATCGGCTTAATTCAGGTATCAGGCAATATATAATGTTAACTCTTACTACACTGAAGCTGGAACCTTACTGAGAATTAATAGCAGAAGCATTATTTTACAGAATTATTTAGGGGAGATTGCTACAATATTTATTCTGTCCTTTTTCTTAAGCAAGTAAATCTTGGTAGGAAAAGGTACATTTCCATGGAATACACAAGAATGGAGATTAGGTAACCTGGATTGTGTCAAGTCACACACAGTCAGTGTGGAAGTTACAAGGTATGAATCCCAAATCTGTTTGCTGACTGCTTCATTAATTCATAGCTTATTACTGATCTCCTGATCACACCTGACATTTTTAAACACCTTAGGTAGCTTCTGCAGTGTATGTTTTTCTCTGAACTAAGAAGCACATTGCCATCTACACCAGAGGTCATTAATGTTCTTGGGACATGAGGTATGCTTCAGTTTTTCCTACTATTCAGAAATACATTTTACTTAGCTGATATTATTACTACATTTATTTATGTATATATTACTGTTGTCTACGTAGCTCTGCTGAGCCCACACAGGTCTAATTTCAGCAGTAAACTACTGCACAAGGAATTTGACTAACAAGTTCTTGTTGTACATTTTAGGAGCATAACTCTAGTCTAAAGAACTGCAAGAATTTAAGTGTACACAGGGGAATATATACTAACTCCCAAATTGTTGTATGTAAGAGTATTAACTCTTCACCAAGGTGTACTGATCTTGGAGTTAGTACATATGAGTAGAGGGGGGTGTAGTGCAGTTCCCATACATTTTTAAAGCTCATTGTTCTTTTGGGTTGAATTGTGATTGATTTTCTTCATTTTGACACTTGTATTACTGAGTTTCAAATGTCTTATAGGCAGCCTTGACTGCCTTACTTCAATTCTAATGCTATACATGTCGGTGACCAATGTCATTCAAAAACTAATGACTTGTCCTAGCACTTTTGTTCTTTTATTGTCAGATGTTAGTCCGTTAGTTAGCCAGGACTTTTCCTTTTACATTTTAAACAAAAGGCCTGTTTAAAAAGGTTGCATATTATGTGTAGAAAGCAGACTACCTCATCATAGACAGACACACACACACACACATATATATATGTATATATTCATAGATTAGTACTAAGCTTACTGCCCTTACGAGCCATTTTAAGCCTAGCCAATTATCCCTTGTGAGACTCAAACCCTGCACCATGTGCTTGTAAGGCAAACACCTTAACCATTAGGCCACCCTCCCAACCCAATATGCTTCTATCAACAGGCTTTACAACAAAAGGAAGAAACCGTTGTCCAAGGGTAAAAAGGAACAAATTCCAAATTGGAAAAACTCCCTCCTCAGCCTCAACAAGCAATTAGATCACTAGTGAAAACCTCCAAAGCCAATTATAAATTGAAATTAGCCTCCGAAACAAAGGGAAACCACAAAGCCTTCTTCAGTTACATTAGGAATCTCCATGGCAAAGCCCAGGTTTGTTCTGAATTAGTACTTAATGGTACCACTTACACCGATCCTGCTGACTTAGTCAACCTGCTAGCAGGGAGGTTCAGCACAAACTTCACCGTCGTATAGCCCCACAAAGGCCCATTTGACATCCCCAATACTTGTCCCATACCTCACATCTCCATAGATCAAGTGTTAAAGGCCCTATCCAAAGCAAAGAACACAGCTACCATGGGACCTGATAGTATCCCAGGCTGTATTCTGCACCATCTCCAGCAAGAACTAGCTTCGCCATTGAGCACCCTATTCAACCACAGCTAAAGTATAGCCTTCATTCCAGCAGAGTGGAGAACTGCCATTGTCATACCCTTGCGCAAATGTAGTGCCACTACTGACCCTCATCAGCCTCAACAAGCAACTATATCACTAGTGAAAACCTCCAAATCCAATTATAAATTGAAATTAGCCTCTGAAGCCATTAGCTTGACAAGTCTGATTGGTAAAGCCATGGAGCATATTATTATGGATCTCATAAACAAGGACATAGGCAATCTCCAAGCACTTGACCCCACCCAGATCAGATTTGTCACGAGCAGATCTTGCCTGTTAAACCTGGTTGACTTCTTTTAGGCTGTCACCAAGGCTGTGGATGAGTTAAAGTCAGTACATACAGCTTACCTTGACTTGGTCAAGGCCTTTGACACAATCCCCCACTTGGGCATCATCGAAAAGCTAACATAACTTGGTGTAAATCCCTATCTCATCAGGTGGGTGGCCAACTGGCTCACTGACAGGACCCACAAGATCAAAATAGGCACCTCCACCTCTGACAGCAGACCTGTCACTAGTGGTGTTTCCCAGGGATCTGTCCTGGGACCCCTACTGTTTGACATCTACTTCTCAGAGAAAAACAAAACAACAGTCTGAGACTAAGGAATATACCACGTGCTGTATTAGCATACCAGTCCTTTATTCGCTGCTTTTGTCAATAAGACTTCATCAGAAATAAAATGTATGCAAACCCGTTCCATTTTTATACAAAAACAATTTACAACTCATCTAATTAAACAATTAATGTTTCGAACACTCCTATTTCTATTAAAATCATTGTATTGGAAAACAACCAATTACAAATTAGCAATCAAGTAAACATTTAAAATAACTTCTTGTTGTTAAAAAACATATGATTAATAAATCCAAAAAAACGTAGTCTCCCAGGGGGTAAATGCTCCGTGCACCACACACAACCCAGTAATGAATATAAGAAAAAGATAAAGGTGCTGGAGCTAAACAAGGCTGTGGGACTGAAAAGTCATCCAACACTTGAATGAAATGACAAAATCCACAACAAGTTGGTTTATTCAAAAAACGAAGACAGTGGTAAGTGCTTTTACCCAACAGGGCTTCCTCAGACCATATAAATAAACTGTCAGCTGTTCACTGTTATAAGGAAAAAAGAGCACACAAACAGAACTAATTAAAAACATTTAAAACCTGTTAAAGGAACAACATCCCTATTGTCACAAAAATAAAAATATAAATGTAAATATAAACATAAAATCATAATATCACACAATATCATATAAATTTACACTCATATGTATACCATTGAGTGAAGACCCATGGACTTATATATATATATATATATATATATATATATATATATATATATATATATATATATATATATATATATATATATATATATATATATATATATATATATCTGATGTATACGCATTGCCCAAGGTATAGTCCCTTTAGAGAGATACAAGTGTGTTGTCCTGGCATAATCACCCATATTCTCTCCAGAAACCAAATATCCTATTGTATGTGTACATAGCAGGCCTTCAGGATTCCTACCTAAGCCCTCTAACTTCAGGAAGGGCTTTAACGGTTTCTTATCATTGAGTCCTGGATGGACATTTGCCTTCAGTCTAATAATCCATTTTGCTTCTTGTGTCTCAGTCCAATTCCTGATGTCCCCACCTCTGGGATTAACGGAAACTACTTCAATAATACTAAAACTGAAAACATGGGTATCATCTGTACATCGGACATGTTTGGACAGAGCATTAACCATGGACCCAATCCTAATCTGATACAAGTGTTCCCTTATTCTGTCCCTAAGCTTCATGTTGGTTTTACCAACGTAGAATGCCCTGCATACTACACAGGATGCAAGATAGACAACATGTTCTGACATACAATTAGCAAGGACCTTAAACTCATATCTAATACCACTCAAGGGATGTATAAAGGGAGATGTAGAATCAATATTCACACAAAAATTGCATTGGTTGCAAGGGAAAGTCCCAAACATATCATATTCACTATACCTATACCTGGAGTGACACAGCAGTCTCTTTAAATCAGTTTTTTTCTTATAAAAAAACTGCGGGGCATCTCCTATAACTTCTTTAATACTGGAATCCACTGTCAATACCTCCCAGTGTGATCTAATCATATCCTTAATGCTCCTCACATCCTTGATGTAAAACAGGGGTATCATGATCTTATCAGCTCGATCAAATCCAACTGAAGACTCCTGTTGATCTCGATCAGTCATAGCACCTATCAAATCTGAAAAATAAGGGGTAGCTCTACCAACCCTCAAGGCAGAAAGGCCATACATTCCTTTCTCAATGTCACCATTCCTGTAAGCTCTAGCCCTGAACCTGCTGCATAGATCATTTAGTTCACTATTAAAACCTTCCTGTGAGAGATTGTAATGGGATATCCTCATAACTTGACCCCTCACAATATTCCCAAAAATATATCCCGGGTGCATACTATGCCTGTGTAAGAGGGTGTTCCGATGGCAAGACTTCCTATACACCTCCTTGTTCAACAAGCCATTCCCCAACCTCTCCATGTAAACATCAAGGAACGAAATCCACATGTCCGAAAACTCATGACTGAACTTCAAGAATGGTGACAACCCATTGACATTGTCGATGAACACCACCAGTTCATCAACCATCCCTTTCCAAACAAAAAAAAGGTTGTCTACAAAGCGTCTGTAGAAAAGAACCTTCAGAGAGAATTCATCCAATTTAAACAAAAATTCCATCTCCCAGGCAGCCATAGAAAGGTTGGCATAGCTATTGGCACAAGAAGTGCCTATAGCTATGCCATCCCTCTGTAAATAGCACTGGAAATCAAAACAAAAGATGTTATTTTCTAACACAACCTCCAAAAACAAGACCAGCAAGTCCATTATAGAGCGAATAAGCTTAGTGTTACACTTAAAATAATCATGAACCCTCTGGTTTTAGATGGTACTAGATGAATTGTAAATTGTTTTTGTATAAAAATGGAATGGGTTTGAGTACATTTTATTTCTGATGAAGTCTTATTAATGAAAGCGGCGAATAAAGGATTGGTACACTAGTACAGCTCGTGGTATATTCCTTGGTCTCAGACTGTGGTTTTGTTTTCCTTTGGAGTATTTTTTGCACTTTTTCGGTGAATCTACTTCTCAGAGGTCCAGGCAAAGACAAAAGGCCTGTGGCTGACCAAGTTTGCAGATGACTGTAAGTTGGGTGCTGTCACTGACTTCCCAAATTATGATAACATACTGCAAGAGAGTCTCAAAGCAACAACTGACTGGTGCCAAAGTCATGGCTTTAAGTTAAATGCAAAAAAAATGTATTATCATACCATTCAGCAAAAACACAGCCCCTACTGAGCACCACATCAATGGCAATCCCCTAAGCACACAACCTGTGGTGAGAGACCTGTGTACTCTGGTTAACAACAATCTCACATAGTTTCCAAGGTTCATAGGTGTGCTCTAGGCTAATGGCCCTGGAGCCCTTACAAGCCTAGCCCATAGAAGTGCATTCGACCATAATGTAGCGGAAGTTGTCAGAAAAGCCTTTTACTTGGTTCATCTCATATGTAAAGGGATTGCATCCAGGAAAAAAAGGAGGTTATTACCTCTCTGTACTCCTCCCTCATTAGGCAAATAATTGAGTATAACGCCCTGTTTGGTATGTACCTCTCCAAACACCTGCACCAACTGGAAAGGCCACAGAAATTCCTCACAAAGAGAATCCCTGGCCTCCTGCATCTGTCCTATGTGGACAGGCTCAGATCACTATCAGTCTACTCAGTATCATACAGATTGCTCAGAGGTGATCTGTGTCTCGTTACAAGGCAATACTGGACCCTGCCCTACTAGAGATGCGCCATATCCGTAAGTCTAACTCCTTACATATTACCCACTTGAAAAGTCTAATTCTAATATGCAACATCAACAAGACCTGCTGGAGAAACAGGTTTGTCTCCCAGAGGCTGTCATGTCTCTGGAATAGACTTCCCATACATGTTAAATAAAGTACCTCGCTGACCCTCTTCAAGCACAACCTTGATGAGTGGATGGGAAACCACAAATTTGTCCCTGGGTTCCACCTGTGTCTCTCACTGACAGGGACTAAAGGTGCTGACTGAGGTTTCTTTTTTGGGGATAAGCTCTTGGCTAGGCTTGTAAGGGCCCCAGGGCTATTAGCCTAGTAACCTCCTATAATCCTATGATCCTATGGTGGTAATCATCAACCTGCAGTTATAAGTTTAATTCCTTTAGCCTCCTTTTGAATGCTATGTATCTTTGAGGAACTCACTCAATCACAGAGTGCTCCTGTTCACCCTTGAATAAGGGTCTTGTACCTAGTGGGGATATCTGGTTAACAACTTAAATAAAATAAAAAAAATCATGTGATTGAATTCCAGATCTAAAGGAAGTATCAGAAAGTATAACTGAAAAAAAATCATCTCCAGGGGATTGATGACAGATCCCACCTGTGACCAGCCTGGTGGTTCCTCTTGGCTCTACTGTTGGACACCATCTACACAACTCATGGCAGCTGTCAACATTTTTTTAAAGATGTCTTGATCTGAGATAAATATCAGTGCACTATCATTGTCGGAAGGTGGTTCTGATACTGTTTCCAGTATGAAGCTAGTACTGGGCAGTTATCCAGTTAATAGAAACATTGTAACGTGTTGCATCAAGATGTGAACAAAAACTCAAGCATTTGGTAAAAACTCTTAGTAAGAAAAGAACAGAAGTTGGAATTGTGAAATGGATGTATACCTGGCTCATTCTAAATCTGAGGAACATCTTGTGGGAGTTGCAAATTTGAATGAGTAGGCAGGCGTATTCCATGATCAAAGCTGCTACATGTAACAAAACTCACTTGCAGTAAAATAAACAAGGGCCTCTGGCTGACCAAGTTTGCAAATTATTGTAAACTAGGAGCATTCACAGAATCTCCCCAAGACACTAACATCTTATAGGAAGGGACAGATAAATGACCGGTGCTGAAGCCATGTTTTAAAACTCAATGTCAAGAAATACATAATAGTGGCCTTTTGGATGTCAGCCATGGTAGGAAATTACCTTACCGATAATACACTCCTAAGAATAGAACCAGTAGTCAGGAATTTGGGTTTGCATGTAGATAGTAACCTGTTTTTTGACCAACATGTATCTAAAGCAGTAAGGAAATCATTCTGGGTTGCTCAACTTATAAGCAAGGGCATAGTACCTAGATCAATGAATGTTATTGTTTCACTGTATTCAGCCTTGTTAGGCTCATTATTGAGTATAATGTTCCCTTTGGCATGTATCTGACCAGACACTTGCATTAGTTGGAATGTCCACAGAGGTTCTTCACAGGAAGAATACAGTGCATAAACAACATGTCCAGTGCAGATCATCTCAAAGCCCCCATCTTTGTACTATTGTCAGGTGATCTATGACTGGCATGCAAGGCATCCTTGGATCTCAGTCTAATGGAGCTTTTGTATATGTGTAAAATGAACAGCATCAGAATTATTCTATCTAGGGATGTAAACTTTGCTTGTGACATAAATAGGACACATTGGAGGGGCAGGTATGTGTCTCAGAGAATTACCCTTTTCTGGAAGGGGAACATCTGTGTGAAGCAGAGCTGTTCCCTAACCCTGCTCAAGAGAAAACTGGATCAGGGGATGGGAAATTGAAAATACCTACCAGTTCTAGCACCTATGTCTGAAATGGACAGAAGCAGCCTCTACATCTTGCCCTACCTTTCATATACCCCCCTAAAATAACCTCTAAGGTACATAAACTTGTGGTATACAATCTGGGATGCTTGGCTAGACTGATAAAGACCCCACTGGTCATGAGCTTAGAATACAACCTATGAACCAATGAACCTATGTAAAATACTGAATTTGGCTGTAATACACAATAAAATGTTCAATTTAAATTCACTGCAGATATAAAATAACGAGAAACAGTGGGTTCCATTGGAAATCGCGAACATTCAAAAGTTTGAGCCTCATATGGTCAACACCATATGAGCGATCTTTTGAAAGCTTGCAAGTTTCACAAGAAATTGTCATAGAGAATAGTTCCCTTTTACTTCAATGTAGTGCGATCTCGGAGTTGGTACATTTAAGTAGCGGGGGCTGTGGGTGGCGTAGCCCCAAACGTGGGGGGTGCAGGGGGCTTGCCCCCCTGCCCGGAGCATTTAGGTAAGTTTTTTTTTTTTTTTTTATTATTTGTTTGAAGTTTTAAAACTTTGCTCATATGGTGTCGATCATATGAGAGTCGAAGTTTTAAACCTTCGAGCATATAATATAGACCTGAAACAGTAGCTTTCAGAACACATGTAGTTTTATATAAAATGAATAAGTATTTGATGGGAAGATGTCATTCTTTTGAAGGTAGTTCTGTCAATTGAAAATCAAGTGAAAATGGTTAGCCCTAATGCACTTTTGAAAACAATAGAGGATTCCCTTTTCTCAAGTGTTTTGTGACCTCTAAGTAGGTATGTTTAAGTTTGGTGGGAGGTGGGTGTGGGGGTGTCCCCCCACATGGGGGTGCAGTGGAGCTTACCCCCTGCAAAAAATATATCTTTTTCTTACTCTTTCGAAAAGTACTTTCATCTAAACATTTTCTCTTGATTTGCTGTCAGTGGAACTATTGTTGCTGTATTCACATGAATCCATATGTGATCATATATCTGACTAGACTTAACTGCATAGTTAAACATATTGACGCCAGTTCTGCTTGAAAATGGTTTAGAGGCATTATTAGTTTTTTATGCCCTTCTTTGTTAAGGAGGGCTTGATGAAACATCATAATTTAAACCCTTTCCTCTCATACTGTCTGCATATCTTTGATATCGCAACTCTGCCAACAAAAAATTATTTTTAAAATCAATGTTTCAAAGCTTGCAAAATTTGAAATTGTATAACAAAGAATGTAATCAGTTTGTCGTTGTTTACATAAAGCACTGGATTCTATTGCCACTTTTATATCTAAGTGTTCTTTAATTTGTATATTAAAACTATGCTGTGTGTTTTCCACATACAACATATTTACATGCACATTAGAAATGTGTATGTAACCATTTCCTGTTAAAGTGTAAGTGAGTAACAAAAAAACAGCTCATATTAATTAATTCTACACTATGCATGAAATACCTATGAAACACCAATTATTGTCTACCTGGCCTATGGCTGAAATGGATCCATTTGAATTAATTTACTACTCCAGATAACAAAATAGAAAAGAAAAATAAACCATTATTTAATATTAAATGCTTAAGGTGGTTTTCTTGAACGCTCAGACCTTTTAGCTGGAGTTGTCATTTACGGCACCGGAACCAAAGTCCTAGAACCAGAGACATTACCATATTTTAAGCATTGGATGTGCTTTTACTTTTCAGGATACTATTGTACAACATTGTCACATTACTTAGCAGTAATTTATTTACTGACTGTAATGATATTCAAGTGAGACATGCATTTAATTTATATTTCCAGTATGAAGTTATTTTAATTGGAGTTCATTAAAAAGATGAGTACGAATCATTCCCATGCAGCTGTGAAAGTGAATAGATGAATAGCAGTAACTTAAAATGAAAGGGATGGAGTGTTGTGTGTTTGCTTAGATGCGAAGACAGTGGATTATGGAATTTAATTCTTTTCTCCATGCATGAGATGTAGATGGGAGTGCACATTTTAAGTGGTTTTCTACAGTTAATGAGTTCAACAGGTCCCAGTAATTTTAAAGGGTGTTTCATCCAATATGTTGAATCCTGATATAGTACACATCAGTGATTTAATAAAGGTCTAATGTTTATTATTCATTTTTATAGCATGTCCAGTCTTTCTCTAATTTAACAAATACTTCCCATCTTGGATATTTAGCCATATGTCCAGGTCAGTGTTTTTCTTGTCACCCCTTAACTTAAGACAGCGACTATGATAGGCCCATTGGGGTGTATTTTCTTAAAGATATCATGACGTCATCATCATCATCATCTTGGTTGTTAAAAGGTTTGAAATGAAACTGATTATCATTAGATTTTAAATAGCAAGAAACACTAGCTTTCAGACATGAAGTGCTCAAGTCCTTTGTTTGGCATAAAAAGTGCTTTACAAATATAGTTTTACATAAAATGAATAGGTACAAGATGGGAACATAACATTCTATCACTGACAGTTCTGTCAGTCACAAAGGAAGGGAAAATGTTTAGCCTGAAGCACTGTCCTTTGGTGAAAAACTAGTCACACGTTTCCCTCTGGAAATATTCATGGTCATTCATCCAGCTTTAGTTGCAGATCTGGTCATGTATCCATCTTTGGGTTAGGTTTCCACTGGTGGACACCAAAGGGTGGGTGGTGGCAGTTATCACTTTCATGGTATCTGCTTGTACATCAGATGATTCTTCTGTACTCAGATATCTGCTGTTAAGCTTACTGTAGAACATCTTCTTTTTAATAATTTCTTAACCGGTTTATGCATCCTGTCTTGATACCACATCCTCCACCAGCATTGTACCTTTGAGGCTTGCCTTGAAAACAATTTAGCTCTTTTGTCATTTACCAGAGCTGTTTTTTCTTGTCAGCACTTTCTTAACTATAATAAAGTTTCTCAGTTGCCTTTTATCTACACATTAACAGTATGTTTGGTGCAGTTGTTTACACACATCTAGCTTTATTATAATCAATCAGGAATACAAGTTTCTCTTTAAGAACTACATTGCTAGCTATGACTCAGAGGACACCTGTCTGGGTAACAGCAAAGGATATGGTGGATCAATGTGAACAAGGATGGGAGTAGCTCTTGTCAGCCTGTACATGCTTCTGCAATGCTGTGACCTACAGGACTGAGAGGTATATTGCATGCAGCAGTATGGGCAGGTTTGATTTAGCTCTCTGTTCAGCCATGTATTTTTAGTGTTTGGCATATGTGGTTGTATGCATACACCCTTAATGAGCAGAGATTACAAGAATTTGCAGCCACATGTGGAGAGGGAATTTGAGCTGGGTACTCTACATGATTATGATGGCTCATCCCAAAAAAATCCAGCGTTTGCACTTATCCCACCTTTCCTGTAACTAGACTAGTCCATATGCAGATTTGCTGTATCCAGGACTGTATGTAAGCTTTTGAGCCCACAAAGCCTTTCTGTGTTGGAGGGAATCCTTCTAGGTTATCAATGGAAGTGGTAAGCACTAGCAGCCTATCTACCACAAGAGGAGTGTTTTCTGGTTCAGAAATTGTAGTTTATTGGCTGTTGGGGGAGTTTTTCCATCTCTTTCAACTTTCTGGTTTAAAAGCCCATATTTACACTTGTTTCCCACCTTCCCTGTAACTAGTCTAGTCCAGATACAGATTTGCTGTATCCAGGACTGTTTGTAGCTTCTGAGCAGTGCCAAAGAGTGCTCTTCCATTTTTCTCTTAGATCTACTAGTTCTCTCCTCTCCTGCACTTTTACTAGCTTATTAGTCTAGCACTTTACCAGACTTCTTGTAGCAATTATTGTAGCACACAAAAGTTCTACCAGCACTAAACGTTCTACAAGGAAACAGCTCCAGTACTTATTATTAATGCCCACCCCTCCAGGCATGTCTAAAGATCAGTTTCCTGTGCATTCTCCTATTAATGTGGTGAACTTGGGCATCCTGAGGCAATGTAGCAACTTCCTCATGTACATTGACAACCCTCTCCTCTTATCTCCCAACACTCAGACTTGTGAGAGATGCACTTATATATCCCAATTGGAAGCCACACACTCTCCATCCAAGACAGGACTAGTTGGTCAACAGGAGAAGGTCAATACTTGCACCACATCACATGGAACACATAGCCCTCCAGAACACACACCAGCACTACCGTCACATAAAAGCACAAACCACACACCCACCTTTGTGGAGGCTCTCAATAAAAATCTACCCAAACAGTAGAGACCTCCAAGGCAGAAATGCACTCAACCACCACAACACAACACTAATTGTGAGACACATAACTCTCCTAAACAGCTTGCCACTCCACCAAAGCCCCTAAGGCAAAACAGCATGCCCAACACACTAGTCATAGGTGACTTGATAGTGAGGCACACTGATGCCCCACTCACTAGGATGAATAAGGAGAAAGTAACAATCAGCTGCCTGTCAGGGTCCCCCACATAACGCATGCACACAGGTCCCTCAACAACAGGTACAAATATGACTCTGTCATTGTACATGTGGGTGTGAATGACCTGAGACATACCTCCTTGGACTACATGAAAGAGACATTGAGGAGCTCTTGAATTATGTAGCCCAAGTGGGTATGACTCTAGCTCTGAGCAGCATCCTACCATCACCCAGAATTATACCACAGTACAAGCAGAAAATGATTGATTTCAACAATTGGCTAAGTTTTTGGTGTCATTCTAAGGGGATCCAGTATCTGTCTGCCTGGGATGACATGACTGACAGACCTCGATGCTTTGCCAGAGATGGTCTGCATCTGTCACCCCTGGGCTTCCAGATACTGTCCAAGGCTCTTGCCACCCCTATAGTACCTTTTTTAGGTGGTATCCTAAAGACCAAATTACCACCATAACAACTACAAACAAATGAAATCTGAGGGTCATGCTGCTCAGCGCTAGAATTCTAAATCTCAAAATGCACTCACTCGAAGCACTCCTTAAAATGGAGAACATCGACATTTGTGCCATAACAGAGACCTGGTTCAAGGCAGCAGAAAACACCCCTGCACTACCAGGCTATAACTCATTCCACACCATTCGGTACCAGAACTTGGACTGAAGCCCCAAAGGCGGTGGTGTTTCCATATTCATAAAGATGCACACACCTCCAGACTAGTAGCCCAACATGACTTATCTGAGATACTTCAGGTGCAGCTAACATTGGGTAAGACAGCAATTCAGGTTGTAGCCTGCTATAGGTTCCCAACCATGTCCCAAGACTCACACTCCATGTTCCTAAGCACCCTGGAGAATATTAGGGTCCAACGTAACCATATCATACTGGGTGACATTAACTACCCCTCCATTAACTAGGAAAACTATTCATGTACCAATACACTTGCCCAATGTTTCCTGGAATTCATTAATTCCAGTGCCCTGGACCAGCTCATTCTGATCCCCACTAGAGGTAGCAACATCCTTGACCTGGTTATTACTAACATGAGTGACTGTTGCTCTACACCAATAGTCAACTCCTCCCTGGTTAGATCCGACCACAAACTAATCAACTTGGAACTCTACATCCCTCCCACCCCCCCTGCACAGGTAACCACCATGAAAAACTTCTCTAAAGTTAACTGTGGGCTCCTAAAAACAGAGGTGGCTAATTTCACGGCACCCATGCAAATAGAGATCAGTTGCATGACTGCCGAGTCATACAACAATGCACTGTACGAACACATACACAAATGCATGGATCTCGCCATACCCAAGAGAACCAAGACACTCTCCTCCAAAAAAAAAGAAGCCAATCTGGTGGTTCCCTGCAATAAACAAACTCCATAACAGAAGGAGGAAACTGATGCAGAATAAGTTGAAGTCCCAAGACTGGAAAAACTCCCTTATCAGCCTCAACAAAAAGTCGAAATCCCTTATCAAATCCTCTAAAGCTAGCTATGAAAACAGAATTGCAGCAGATAGTAAAGAGAACCAAAAGGCCTTCTATAGTTATGTAAAGAATCGCCACTGCAATACCCAGATTTGCTCTGAGCTACTACACAATGGTACCTCCTATACTGAGCCAACAGATATTGCCAATATACTGTCCGACAGATTCAGTACCAACTTTACCCCTCTCCGCCCAAGGGACCAGTTACAACACCAGTAGATTGCCAAGCACCCAGTATTACTGCTGCACAGGTTAAAACAGCCCTGTCCAAGGCCAAGAATACAGCTTCTTTGGGACCTGACAATATCCCTGGATATACATGAACTACAGAGTGAACTGGCACCTCACCTGTGTGTCCTTTTCAATCATAGCCTCACCTCAGGCTTTGTCCCTACCAGATGGCGCACTGCTACAGTCATCCCTCTCCACAAAGGAGGAGCGATTACAGACCCTGGGAACTATCACCCCATTAGCCTGACGAGTCTGATATGCAAAGCTATGGAACGCATCATCATGGACCTAATAAACAAGGATATAGGGGATCTCCAAAGTCTGGATCCCACACAGTTTGGTTTTCTGAAGAGTAGATCATGCCTGCTCAACTTGGTCAACTTCGTTGAGTCAGTCACCATAGCTGTGGATGGAGGCAAGGTGGTTCATACAGCGTACTTTGATCTGGCCAAGGCCTTTGATACCATTCCCCACTCAGGAATCATAGAAGAAATCACTAAACTAGGCATCAACCACTATATTACGAGGTGGGTTACAAACTGGCTCACAGATAGAACCCACAGTGTGACAGTAGCTAACTCCAAGTCAGACTGCTGACTAGTCACGAGTGGAGTTCACAGGGTTTGGTCCTGGGTCCACTCCTGTTTGGTATCTACTTCTCTGAAGTCCAGGCCAACATGAAGGAACTCTGGCTGACAAAGTTCGCATATGATTGCAAGTTGGGAGCTATTATTAACTCCTTGAGTGATGTTGACATCCTACAGAAAGGCCTCACTGTGACCAACAACTGGTGTCAGAACCATGGCCTTAAGCTCAATGCCAAAAAATGTGTCGTTATACCCTTTGGGAAAAACCCAGTTCCCATGATTTACCACATCGATTGTAGTCCACTGAAAGCAGAATGCGTTATAAGAGATCTGGGAACACAGGTTGACAGCAACCTCTCTTCTGACCACGACATTGCCACTGTGGTCAGAAAGTCCTTCTATATGGCACATCTCATTACTAAGGGTTTTGCATCCAGGAAGAAAGAGGTCATTGTCTCCCTCTACTCTTCCCTCATTAGGCCAATCATCGAGTACAATGCCCCAATTGGCATGTACCTCACTAAACACCTGCAACAACTGGAGAGGCTGCACAAGTACCTCACAAAGAGGATACTAGGCCTTAAACATTTTTCCTATATTGACAGACTAAAAAAACTCCAACTATTCTCTGTCTCATATCGCCTACTTAAGACACAATCTCTGCTTGACTTACAAAGCCATGTCTGACCCAGCTCTGTTAGAAATACTACATCTAAAGAAATCCCTCCGCACCACATGCTCCAGAGACCTCAACCTCATTACCACAATCAACAGAAATGCTGGAGGGACAGGTTCATAACCCAGAAACTTCCCATGCTATGGAATAGACTTCCCATACATGTCAAGCAGAGGGCCTCACTGGCCCTCTTCAAGAGAAATCTTGATGAGTGGATGGGAAATAGAAAATTCACTACAGGGATTACTCCAGTGGCTTTACTCGACCCAGGTTGGGTGGCACAATGCCAGGGTAATCCTATGGGCTAGGCTTGTAAAGGCCCCAGGGCCATTAGCCTAGTACACACCTATGAACTGTCTATCAAATCTCAGGGGAACAGACTACCTGATAAGCCTGGTCAGGTCAGGGAAGGAATGGGTGCGGCTCTCTCCTCCAATAAAGGAAAAAATGGGTCAATTTGGTGGTGGAGAAAGCTGTCTGAAGTGACGGTAGGGAATACGAAAAGAGAATAATGTTATAGTACTGGATATTGTGTACATGTATTCCAATTAACAAAAATAGCACTATCTGTCTTACATTACATGGTCTTACCATAAAAACTTCATATATTTTTTAGCAATTTATCAGACTATTTTCACACATTTCATCTGGTCCTTTTGTGGTTTGGTGTTTAAATATAAAGTGTTTAACTTATTAACACCTCCAGCATTGTAGCTAATGAGCTGTCAGAGGCCTACAGAGCTTTGGCTGACTCAGCTTTGCTAAGAGCTCTTATAAAAAGCAGCTAAAACTTATTAAACAAGACATTTATTTGAAAAAAAAAAAAAATGATTTGCAGCAGTTTCTGAAGCTGTGTTTTTAACACACATCAGCTGCTTCATCTTGCTACTGAATGCAGTGCGTTTAGTAAAATTACATATAACAACGGTGACCACAAGACATCAGTCACTGCACTGTACAGGAAGTGTGGACCTGTCTTTCAGTCTATATGTGAAGCAGCGTGGGTACCATGTAGTCCTCACACTAGCCTGCACTGTGAATATGAGAGAGTTTGCACCACATCTGCTTCACAAATGTCTCTTTTTTTCTCTTAATTGAACTCTTGCTGCCACTAATAATTTCTTTAAGCATGCTGTTTTTTGCATGTATCCTTTCAGCACTGATATCTTTCTAGCCATTGTCGGCTCCACACAGCTGACCTTTACTTTGCCATTTGTACATTGTATATCTGCTGTCACTAGCGAAAACGAACTCCCCAAAAGGAGTCACAAATTCAATATAAATGCATTGCATTTGTGCAAATTGTGCTGGTAAGGAGATATATTGGACCTGTCCAAGTGCATCTTATTCCTACAACCTTTGTTTATAACTACTGCCAAACCACAACATAAAACAAGATATAAGACTTCATTTGTTCTGGTTTTAGGTGCCTCTTATGTTTACTCTGCAGCACTAAGGATCACAAGTTGGACTCTATTAATGGTTCACTAGTTCGAAATCTCACAGCAAGGATTACTTAACGTATGGATAAGCTACTATGCTGCTATTATCTGGCACCATAATCAAGCTATTACAAGATATCTTCCTTTTGCTAATATTTTGTTACTATATTATGCACACATACATGATAATACTATGATGTTATTTTCTTGGTTTCTGTTCTTTTCTTGGTTTCTCTTTGCATATCACTATTTACCACAGGAAACTTTGAAACAGGTGATGTGTAGCTCACATCCACTGTATTCAAAAATGTTGGTTGTTCTGGGATTTCATGCTGCAGCTGGGACACTTTATAAACACTGCTGTGATAACCTTGCTTCTGATAAGCGGTATCGTGTAAGTGTTCCCTAGGTGCAGAGACTGGTCTGTAGTTATACAAGATACCTACCTATGTGGCTAAAAACAGATAGCATAGGCATCTGATCTATAACCAGCATAAACCTTCTGTATAGTTACTAGTGAATTTTTTCTACTCCCTGTACCAGTCTATGGGCTGTTCAGTCCATCAGGACATAAATAAAGTCATCCATAGACAGAAACCTTGAAGAAAATGCATGGAGATGTAAGTATCATCCCATAATTTGTACTGTAGAATGGCAACGACTGCATAAAAATGAGGCATTATGTTTCAATGTAATAAACAAGGATGGAGTGAGGTGAGCAGATGCCTTCTCCAGTGGGGTCAATTCTTTTGACCCCTTGCATTTAGGATTGATATCTATTGTGGCTGTAGTATCATCAATAGGTTCACTAGGAACTTGTGTTAATAGTCAACCCATATTTAAGTTAATGGCATGCATTGACATACGTTCACTTTCACAGATACACAGCAATAATATGTACTCACCATACCTCTCAACCAGTTAGAGCAAGAAATCTGGACAAAGCAATAAATAAAGGTGGGACAAAGGACCAAAAAATAGGGACAATTTTTAAATGCTGTTCTTACAAACTTAGAAAGTTGATAGAATAACAGATTTTGCATTAGCATGAATTTTCTGAAGGGTATGAAGTCTGAAACTCAAATGTCTGTCCTTATTTTCTAACTTCAGTCTTTAGTGATTTGTCATTAATTTGCCAGAAAACCATAATTTTATGAAAAACGGACCAAAAATATGAGGCAAAAATCTGGATATTCTGTGAAAATCTGTACAGTTGAGAGGTATGGTACTACTCATCAGTGTAATGCACTCCAATTAAAATAACTTTGTACTCCAAATCAATGACTCACATATAAGTTAAATGCATGTCTCATTTAAATATCATTACTGTCATTAAATAAAACACTGCCAAGTGATGTGACAGTAATATCTTCAGAAGCAAGAGTACAACCAATACTTACGATAATGTCACGTCAATTAATACTTAACTAGTATTAAAAACAGCGCTGACATATGTCTATTATCAATTAATACTTAACTAGTATTAAAAACAGTGCTGACATATGTCTCTTATCAATTAATACTTAACTAGTATTAGAAACAGCGCTGACATATGTCTTATCAATTAATACTTAACTAGTATTAGAAACAGCGCTGACATATGTCTTATCAATTAATACTTAACTAGTATTAGAAACAGCGCTGACATATGTCTTATCAATTAATACTTAACTAGTACTAGAAACAGCACTGACATATGTCTCTCATCAATTAATACTTAACTAGTATTAAAAACAGTGCT
Source organism: Protopterus annectens (assembly GCF_019279795.1). Taxonomy (NCBI): domain Eukaryota; kingdom Metazoa; phylum Chordata; order Ceratodontiformes; family Protopteridae; genus Protopterus; species Protopterus annectens. The sequence continues at coordinate 28,205,787 of NC_056741.1, forward strand.
GACATATGTCTCTTATCAATTAATACTTAACTAGTATTAAAAACAGCGCTGACATATGTCTCTTATCAATTAATACTTAACTAGTATTAGAAACAGCGCTGACATATGTCTTATCAATTAATACTTAACTAGTACTAGAAACAGCGCTGACATATGTCTCTCATCAATTAATACTTAACTAGTATTAAAAACAGCGCTGACATATGTCTCTTATCAATTAATACTTAACTAGTATTAAAAACAGCGCTGACATATGTCTCATCAATTAATACTTAACTAGTATTAAAAACAGTGCTGACATCTAGGAACAATGTCCAGTATATAAACCAATTTGCTCTTTCTGTTCTAACTTACAGTTTTGGGGTGAATGATTTGCCCCAAAAGATATTGGATCAGTTGGACTGGAAAACAAGAAAAATGCTTCATGCTTATCAAATAATAGATAAAAACTGGAGCATACCAAGACTATATATTCCTTGTTCAGAAGGAGGTATATGTATATAGATCAGCGAACATCTGGCTGCATACATATCTGCTGAGCTCACTGGATCCAAACATAGTGAAGGTTTTAAAACATGAGGAAAAGAAGTCTAAGATAACTTCCCTGCTAAGTTTAGCAAAAGCATATCACTGTCAATCGGGAATGGAAATCAAATCAGAAGCAGATAAAAATCAGGCAGTGACTGAATGTGCTAAAAAACAAAATAAAGGATATAAGGAGAAGGATCAGATAAGAAGGCAAGAAAGATTGACCAGGGATAAATATTGTGGCAGCTACAGAAAACTCCTGGAACAACCTAACGTCGAGAGGATTTGACACAGTAATGGTTAAGGAGAGGTGAATTTAAACCAAAAGATGAAAGGTTAATATTTGTGACCCAGGATAGTGGACTACATGCACATTGGTTTAAAACGTCCATTGAACACGTGGGAGAAATAGACAAATGCAGGTTCTGTAAAATAGAATTGGAAACAGTCGCACATCTTGCTGCTGGGTGTGATACACTCATGCCAGAGGGTCTGCATACTATAAGGCATAATGTGGCAAGACTGTTGCCCTGGGGATTGTGCAAACATTACAATATTGAAATAGCTGAGAAGCATTGGAAACATCAGTCACAAAGCATTAAGGGAGACTGATGAAGTTTATATCACATGGGATCACCCACCACCAACAATTCAGAAAACAGATGTGAGATAACCAGACACAGTAGTCCATGAAAAGAAGACAAAAGTAGCACTGATCATTGAAATTGCTCCACCCAGTGACTACAGTGTCTTACGTACAGAGAGACACAAGGTCATAAAATACCAGGATTTACAGGCAAAGATAAGAGGAATGTGAAAGAAGGATACCCAGACAGTTCCAATAGTAGTAGGACAAATGTATCTCATAAAAAAGAATTTACAGTCATATTTAGACATGCTACCAGTACAAGCAACTCCATATGAATTACAGAAGAAGACATTTCTGAACACATTGCAGGTGCTATGAAGAGTACTTTTGGCTAACATCAAAGACTGAAACAATACTACTTTCATAAACTTTAATTGTACCCTGTCTTAGGAATGGGGTCCATTCCCGTCATGGTATTAGAAATGCAAATATCTTGAAGAAACTAAATCAGGAGGAACTGCATATCTAGTAACAACACAGTGTATCCATGGCACAAGCATATGTGCAAAATGGAATAGAAAAGATGTCTAAAATATTAATATTAATATTAATTAGTATATACCCAAAGGTCTGATTCAGTACAGCTAAATGATTTTCAGAGGGGTATGTATGTCTACCATTTGGTAACAGGAAAAGGACTTGTACTCCAAGGAATTTACAAGGTGTAATACTACAAAATCTAATCCTGGTGATGGAGGCAGAATAACGAAGACCAATTAACTTATGAAGCATACTAGACATGCCAAGGGAGTGTGGGATTAGCGCTACCAGAGCGTAGACTGAATTTTTTTCACTAATGAATTTTTGTACTATAGGCATGTGATTGACAAAAATGGATTTGTACAGGTCTAAAAACAAGAAAGGAGCTGTAAGAATAGGAAAAGCTCCAAATGTGTCACAAATATTAGTTGTAGTCTTCTAAACCATTCTGTATTGAGTTTTGTTCATATTTGTTCACGTTTTATTGTTAGTCCTTCATCAGTTCCCAAATATTTACACACTTCCTCCTGCTTAAGTTCCTTCATATCACATTCCTGTCCCAGATTGATATTTTCCTGGTGCTGCAGATTTCCTGCTTTAAATATTGTGTTTGCACATTTATCAAGACCAAATGGCATTCTTATATCATCTGAGAAAGCTTTAGCCACTTGCAGTTGTGCTTTCAACTCCTCATACAGTTTAAGGTCATCCACAAAAAAGATGATGAAAAGTGATTGTTTTTTCAAAGTCAAATTGTAACCATGACCTAATCAGTTAAGACAAAAGAGCAGTGGTGACAGAATCACCCTGGAATATCCCCCTTTGAATTTTTATCCCCAGGATAATAATTTGTCCTTTATCATGTCTTTGCTGCAAAGTGGTTTGCCACTATTTCATGGTCGCTACAATATAATTGAACAGTGTAGGGTGTGTCTTATACATCTATAAGTACTCATTTATATATGAATGTGGGATGCTGTCAAATGCTTTTTTGTAATCTATCCATGCCATTCTTAGATTCTTTCCCTTTTTACAATTTTCCATTATGACTTTATTTAGCAACAAACCATCCTTTCTTTTTAACCCATTTGTTCTGTTGCCATGATCGAGCTTTCTTTTAATTTTAAATAACTATACACCTTGTCATCATCAATTCCAGTATATAGTTTGCACATTGTCAAAAGGCAAGTTATTGGTCTTTACTTTTTACTATAGCTTGCAAGTTCGGTCTTCGGGAGGAGTACTGTTTTTCCTGTTTTTAACCAGTTTGGTGTCTGTTCAGCATGCACATATAAGTAGTTCTTACTCAGGACTAAATCTTCTTGTAAAGATATTAATACTTTTAGCCAGAAGCTAGGTACTGCATCTGGGCCTGAGGTTTTCCAATTAGGAGCTTTTTTTTTTTAGTTTTGTTTCAATTTTTCTGGACATTACTTCCTCCCATTTCATATCCTGTACATTTGAACTTCTTAATGTTTCTTTTTCTTCTTCTATCCATTTACCATTTTTGTTATGTCCTACAGGGTCTTCTTAGATATTCCTCCAAAATGTTTCTATCTCTTCGTTTTTTGTTCATGTTTCTATTCCTTTGGCTTTGTTTCTCAGTTCTTTATAAAACCTTTTCAGTCATCAGTTAATTGCTTATTCTGAACTTTTCCTTTATATTTATCTGCACGTCTTCTAAGTTTTTTCTGCCTGTGCCCATATCTTTAGTTTATTATTTGCAGTAGTGCATGATAGATCCTAGTCTGTTCAGATACAGCGCATTGTTTTTATCAAGTCTATCTTTCTAAGTATTTTTGTTGATCTGTTCCCTTTTCTATACTCTTCTAACAGTAACATTTGTTCTCTTAATTGCTTTATAGTTTTGTCCGTTCAGTTCTTCCACGATGGCATTTAATTTCTCCCCTTCCTTTCCCTTATTGCCCTGTATTATTGTGGTAAGACTTTATCTGTTATTTAGTTGCACATTAATGTATCCTATTTACTTCTTTTATATCCCATGAATTTATGTTAATGTCTTGATTACTGTGAGCATCTGTTTTATCAGACTACTAACATTTTCACTCTTATCTACTTTCTGAAATCTATTTCTTTTATCGATCTTAATATATTTAGGTAGCTATCTCTATTAAATCAAGCACTCTTCCCTTAGCTCATTTGCTTCCAAACTGAGGGCACATTCTTTGTTCTCTGTTTCCTGAGAGTGTTCTACAGAAGGTTACAGAACATCTTCGTGTGACATATTCTCTTCAGCTGCATCCTGCATCATTTATTGCTCTTTCATATATGAAATTGTTGGCTCATCACTCCACAACGGTGACTGCAGCAGAGTTGCCACTGTTTCCTGCTCCTTCCATGGTTGTGCAATTCCAGCTGAACTGTTGTAGGGGTGTCCTGCTGAAGACTCTAGAACATCTTCATGTTGCAAGTGATCAGATGCTTCCTGTTCTACCTGTGTCTCCTTAATATGGGGATTCATTGTTCCATCCTGCTGTGACATTACCAGTTTTGGATTTTCTACACTACCTGTGTCTCCTTAATATGGGGATTCATTGTTCCATCCTGCTGTGACATTACCAGTTTTGGATTTTCTACACTAAACCCTTCACTTTGCAGATAATCCATAACTTCAGTTTTTATTTCTTTAACTTCTCCATTACTAATCCTCTTTTCTACTTCCCCTCTTTGTTTTTTTATTTTTTTGGTATTGTAAAATTTTTCCATATTTGGATGCCTTTGCCTATATTTCTCTTGATATATCTTTATTGCTGTTTTTTGTTTTTTTTTATATTGGTTAGTTTTGCTTTTTCCTTTGCATAAATATTGCACTATGTTAAATCTCTTTTTCTTTCCCATGTCCGTATTTCTTCTTCAGATGTCTCCTGCTCCTCCTGTTTCTCCTTACTTGGGGGATTTGTTCCATCATGCTGTGAAATAACCCTTGGGTCTTTTTCATGCAGTCAGATGTTTCTTACATTAGCTAACTTATCGTTGAACCTGAATTGTTGAAGTCCCTATTCAGTAAACAACCTATTCATCGAAGTGTTTTAGTTGGCCATCCCGAAAAAAACATTGTGTGATTGATATGCTAAGTGGTCATCATTATCCATTACCTCACTGAAGTGCGATCTTGGAATTTGTATATATAATTTGCAGGGGGTGTGGGAGGTTGTAGCCTTCCACTGGTGGTGCAGGGGGTTTAGTGTCCCTGCAAAAACCTAAAAAAAGTTTACCTTCCATGGTGTTGGCCAACTAAAACACTTTGACGAATACTCCTTCGATAAATAGGTTGTTCTCTGAATAGGACTTTGATGATTCAGGTTCAATGATTAGGTATTCAATGAAGGAAACATTCAACAATGTGATATAGATCCATTCCATAACTCCAGCTTCTATGTGTTTAACTTCTGTTATACTAATCTTCTGTTGTATATTCCTCCTTTGTGATCATATTTTTTTTTATTGTAAACTTTTTTTTTATATCTGAGTGTCTTTGCCTATATTTCCCTTAAAGTATCCTTGGAACAGCTTTTTTGGATTGATTAGTTTGACTTTCTCCTTTGCATAACTATTGCAGTATATTAGACTTGTTTTACTTCCACATGTCCATGTTTCTTTTTTATCCATTTCAAAATTCTCCAGTTTTTTTCTTTATATTGTCATATTTCCTCCAAGCATCCCAATGTTTCATTGTCTATGTAATGTTTTATAGTTTTCTCTATTCTATGCTTTCAGAATGGCATTTACTGTATTAATCAGCACAAATATGGATTTGAAGCTTTTGACAGTTTTTCTTGTGCAAGTATTTTTATTTCTTCAAATTTCTCTCAATCTGTTTGGATATCTACTATCTAGACATTCTTGGCTTTTGCATAATAGTAACAATACATAGTTTCTTCCTTGGCTTCAATAGTCCACTCTATCATCTTTATGGCTCCTTTTTGGCCTGCCAATTTTTGTGTTCTCTTGTGGACTACTACTTCCTTCTACAACTGGGGTGGGGTGTGGGTGGTGGCATCCTCCCGCTGAGACTGGCCTAACACCACTCTAGGAATGTTTCCCTGTCTTGAGGATGTCACACTTTTTTCCCAGTCCTGGCATGAGTGCCCATACCAGAATTCGGTACTTTTTTTATTCTGGGACTTGTGCACCCAGTTGTCTTTTTATTTTTTAACCTACCTCTCTCTCCACGATATATACTGCATACAGTCTATATATCAGTGTTGTCTTGGTTAGATTTTAGGAAAACAGGTTCCACCACATGAAGATACTCAACAAGATTTGAGGATGAATTTAGTTCCAGCAAAACTTCTCTCCTTTTCTTGCTGACTTTATCATCTCTCCATTTGGACCCCTATCATCTCTCCATTCAGACTCCAGAAAGCAGTTGTGTGATCACCTGGGTGCTACTATAGTTACCCAACAACTTGTGCTTTCTGTAGGCACACGGCTTTTCAAAGGCTGTGTCTACCCCATGAGTAAGTGTATAAATGAAACACTGCCATTTGTTAGACTGTATTTGTACTTACATAAAAGGTACTATACAGGTTGAAGCAAAGTAAACACTGTTTAGACAACAGTTTATTTCTTATCGATTTAAAATCTTCGTATTTTGTCCATCGCTACACAGATGTTGCTGTAGGATCACTGTGTAATGGCAGTATTATATTTTTGCTCCACTTTTCCATATTTTGCAGTGCTGCACAATACACACTTCACAGTTCAGTTTCTTATAGCATTCAGTTGTGTCCTACATAGTAGGCACGTTGTCACCAATCATCTAAACCAGAAGCGCTGAGGTGTAATGTTATATGGTCCAAACCAGACAATCAGAAATCTGCACTGACCTGTATGTACATTTGCCGTTGAATTATTACCTTCCAGCGGCTTCAGCTACTTTGTCCGCACTCAGACTCATTCCTTCATACTGTGCAGTGCACAACATCTATCATGATAAAACCTTTTTGGTTCAAGCATAAACTGCAGATGGCTAATATAAATAGATTATATGTATTTTTTTGACCTTAATATGTCATGCACACCAGAGTCCTGGCCTCCATAAAACAATTTATACTAAAAACAAAAATAGCTATTTTCTTAATTTGCTATATCTGTCCCCAGCCCGAAAAGGTATTGGTTAAAACTTTTACTGTGACGTGGGCTGTATATAAATTCTGTTATATTTGTCAAGTAGTCTGTAATGCTGAATTAATATTATTCTGCATGAGTTGAATTTTAAACAGTAATCAAATTCTTTTAACACTGAGGCTCACTGAAAATTCACAACATTGCAAATACATATATATATATATATATATATATATATATATATATATATATATATGTACATGTATATGCAAATGCAAATATATATATATATATATATATATATATATATATATATATATTTACAATATATGCAAATGTATATATTAATATATATATATATATATATATATATGTGTGTGTGTGTGTGTGTGTGTGTGTGTGTGTGTGTCTGTGTGTGTGTGTGTATGTACATGTATATGCAAATGTATATGTATATTTATATGTCTATGTATATGCATGTGCATATATGCATATATATATATATATATATATATATATATATATATATATATATATATATATATATATATATATAGTTCCCGTTCAGAAGGTCGAATGGCTGAAATCTTGAAATGCATGTGGCCGAAGCCATGTGCTCGAATTTCAGAAGCTCGACCGTCTGAAAGGGAAATTAAAAAAAAACAACAAAACACAAAACAATGTTTCTGCAGGGGGAAACCCCCCTGCACCCCACACCCCCCGCTACTTATTTATTCCAACTCTGAGATCGCACTACAGCACAGAAAGGGAAATCTTCCATTCTGCTCTGTATGCCAATCCCCATTCAGAAGGTCAATCTTCTGAAATTTCGAGCATAAGGTCTCAACCATATGCATTTCGAGACTTCAGCCATTCGACCTTTTGAAGGGGAACCATATATATATATATATATATATATATATATATATATATATATATATATATATATATGCATGTATATGCAAATGTATATGGGTATATATATATATATATATATATATATATATATATATATATATATATATATATATATATAGTTAATGCATCACAATACTACAGGCGATTATTTCTCAACTATTCTTCCTCAATGTATGAGCAAGAATTAACAGAAGTAAGGAAAAGATGAACTGCACTTTTCAAATTTTGTATTACAACCAGAACTTTTAGTAGTACTGTATGAGATTTATGAGATGACTACATGTAATCATGTTTTACAGTATGAAGGCCACTATATGTTTAATATTTGTGTTAATATCCCTGTAAGGGAGCTTAGCAAGATGACGGATGAGGTATCATTCTGACTTTGACACTGGTCTGGACAAACTGACCTCGATACCTGACTCCTATCAAGCACATCTGCAGAGGTAATAATAATTTTTTTATTTCATAGATTCGTAGGTCTGTACTAAGCTAATGGCCGTTGAGCCTATACAAGCCTAGCCCATAGGATTACCCTGGTATCATGCCACCCGATCTTAGTTCCCAGTACCTCTGTCAAGCAGAGCCACTGGAGTGACCTCCGGGGTGAATTTTCTATTTCCTATTCACTCATCAAGATTTCTCTTGAAGAGGGCCAGAGAGGTGCTCTGTTTGACATGTATGGGAAGTCTATTCCATAGCACGGGCAGTCTCTGTATTATGAACCTGCCCCTCCAGCACGTTTTGTTGATTGTGGTAATGAAGTTGAGTTCTGTGGAGCATGTGGTGCAGAGGGATTGGGATTTCTTTAGATGTAACATTTCTAACAGAGCTGGGTCAGACATGGCTTTGTAAGTCAAGCAGAGATCGCCTCTAAGTAGGCGATATGAGACAGAGAACAGTTGGAGTTTTTTGAGTCTGTCCATACAGGACAAGTCTTTAAGGCTTAGGATCTTCTTTGTGAAGTACTTTTGTGGCCTCTCCAGATGTTGCAGGTGTCTGGTGAGGTACATGCCAAATGGTGCATTGTACTTGATGATTGACCTAATGAGGGAAGAGTAGAGGGTGACAATGACCTCTTTCTTCCTGGATGCAAAACTCTTAGTAATGAGATGTGCCACATAGAAGGACTTTCTAACTACAGTGACAATGTGGTGGTCAAAAGAGAGGTTGCTGTCAACCTGTGTTCCCAGATCTCTTATAATGCCTTCTGTGTTCAGTGGACTACTATTGATGTGGTAATATATGGAAAGCAGGTTTTTCCCAAAGGGGATGATGACACATTTTTTTACATTAATCTTAAGGTCATGGTTCTGACACCATTTGGTCTCAGTGAGACCTTTCTGTAGGATGTCAACATCACTTGGGGAGTTAATAATAGCTCCCAACTTGCAATCGTCTGGGAACTTTGTCAGCCAGAGTCCCTTCGTGTTAGCCTGGGCTTCAGAGAAGTAAATACCAAACAAGAGAGGACCCAGGACCAAACCCTGTGGGACTCCGCTCGTGACTGGTCAGCAGTCTGACTTGGAGTCAGCGACTTTCACACTGTGGATTCTATCTGTGAGCCAGTTTGTAACCCACATAGTGATATAGTGGTTGATGCCTAGCTTAATGAGTTTTTCTATGATTCCTGAGTGGGGAATGGTATCAAAAGTCTTGGCCAGATCAAGGTACGCTGTATGAACCACCTTGCCTTCATCTACAGCTCTGGTGACTGACTCAAAGAAGTCAACCAAGTTGAGCAGGCATAATCTACCCTTCACAAAACCAAACTGTGTTGGATGCAGACTTTGGAGATACCCTATATCCTTGTTTATTAGGTCCATGATGATGCATTCCAGGACTTTGAATATTAGACTCGTCAGGCTAATGGGGTGATAGTTCCCAGGGTCTGTAGTCACTCCTCCTTTGTGGAGAGGGATGGCTGTAGCAGTGCACCATTCAATAGGGACAAAGCCAGAGATAAGGCTGTGATTGAACAGGGCACACAGGTGAGGTGCCAGTTCACTCTGTAGTTCATATAGAACATAGCCAGGGATATTGTCAGGTCCCATAGAAGCTGTATTATTGGCCTTGGACAGTGCTGTTTTAACCTGTGCAGCAGTAATACTGGGTGCTTGGCAATCTACTGGTATTGTTATTGGTTCTTTGGGGAGGTGAGAGTGGTAAAGTTGGCACTGAATCTGTCGGCCAGTATATTGGCAATATCTGTTGGCTCGGTATAGGAGGTACCATTGTGCAGTAACTCAGAGCAAATCTGGGTATTGCTGTGGAGATTCTTTACATAACTATAGAAAGCCTTGTGGTTGTCTTTACTATCTGCTGCAATTCTGTTTTCATAGCGAGCTTTAGAGGATTTGATGAGGGATCTCAACTTTCTGTTGAGGCTGATAAGGGAGTTTTTCCAGTCTTGGGACTTTACCTTATTTTGCATCAGTTTCCTTCTTCTGTGGTAGAGTTTGTTTATGGCAGGGGACCACCAGATTGGCTTCCTTTTTTTGGAAGAGAGTGTCTTGGCTCTATTGGGTATGGTGAGATCCATGCATTTGTGTATGTGCTTTTACAGTGCATTGGTGCATGATTCGGTTGTCATACAACTATTCTCCATTTGCATGGGTGCCATGAAGTTAGCCATCTCTGTTTTTAGGAGCCCAAAGTTAGCTTTGGAAAAGTTTTTCATGGTGGTTACCTTTGTGGCGGTGGTGGTGGGAGGGATGTGGATTTCCAAGGTGATTAGTTTGTTGTCTGATCTAACCAGGGAGGAGTTGACTATTGGTGTAGAGCAATGGTTGCCCATGTTAGTAATGACCAGGTCAAGGATGTTGCTACCTCTAGTGGAGGTAAGAATGAGCTGGTCCAGGGCATTGGAATTAATGAACTCCAGGAAATGTTGGGCAAGTGTACTGGTACATGAGTAGTTTCCCCAGTTAATGGAGGGGTATTTGAAGTCGCCCAGTATGAGAGTGTTAGGTTGGACCCTAATATTCTCCAGGGTGCTTAGGAACGTGAAGTTTGAGTCTTGGGACATGGTTGGGGACCTATAGCAGGCTACATCCTGAATTGCTGTCTTACCCAATGTTAGCTACACCTGAAGTATCTCTGATGCGTTATGTTGGGCTACCAGTCTGGAGGTGTGTGCATGCTTTATGAATATAGAAACAGCACCACCTTTGGAGCTTCGGTCCAAGTTCTGGGGCCGAAAAGTGTGGAATGAGTTATAGCCTGGTAGTGCAGGGGTGCTTTCTGCTGCCTTGAACCAGGTCTCTGTTACAGCACAAATGTTAATGTTCTCCATTTTAAGGAGTGCTTTAAGTGAGTGCATTTTGAGATTTAGACTGCTAGCTTGAGCAGCATGACCATCAGATTGCATTTGTTTGTAGCTGTTATGGTGGTAATTTGGTCTTTGGAACACCGCCTAAAAAAGGCACTATAGCAGTGGCAAGAGCCTTGGCCAGTATCTGGAAGCCCAGAGGTGACATATGCAGGCCATCTCTGACAAAGCATCGAGGTCTGTCAATCATGTCATCCCAGGCAGACAGATACTATATCCCCTTAGAATGACACCAGAAACTTAGCCAATTGTTGAAGTCAGTCATTTTCTGCTCATACTGTGGTATCATTCTGGGTGATGGTAGGATGCTACTCAGGGCTAGGGTCATACCTGCCTGGGCTACATGATCTGAGAGCTTCTCCATGTCTCTTTTCATGTAGTCTAGGAAGGTATGTCACAGGTCATTCACACCCACATGTACAATGACAGAGTCATATTTGTACCTGTTGTTGAGAGACCTTAGTACATGTGTTATGTGGCAGATCCTGGCACCTGACAGGCAGCTGACTGTTACTTTCTCCTTATTCAACCCAACCTAGTGCGTAGGACAACGGTGTACATCACTATCGAGTAATATATGACTAGTGTACTGGGCATGCTGTTTTGCCTTAGGGGGCTTTGGTTGAGTGGCACACTGTTTAGGAGAGTTATGTGTCTCATGATTAGTGCTGTGTTGTGGTGGTTGAGTGTGTTTCTGCCTTGGAGGCCTCTGCTATTTTTGTAGATTTTTATTGAGAGCCTCCAAAAAGGTGGATGTATGGTTTGTGTTTTTATGTGAAGGCAGTGCTGGTGTGTGTTCTGGAGGGGTATGTGTTTCATGCGGTGTGGTACAAGTGTTGACCTTCTCCTATTGACCTGGTATTCCAGTCTTGGCCGGAGAATGCGTGACTTCCAGTTTGGATATATAAGTGCATCTCTCGCAAGTCTGAGTGTTGGGAGGTAAGAGGAGAGGGTTGTCAGTGTACATGAGGCAGTTGCTACATTGCCTCAGGATGCTCATGTTCACCAGGTTAATAGGAGAAAGCAAAGGGAACTGTCCTTTAGACATGCCTCGAGAGGTTGGCATTAATAATAAGTATTGGAGCTGTTTCCTTATAGAACATTTAGTGCTGGTAGCACTTTTGTGTGCTACAATAATTGCTACAAGAAGTCTAGAAAAGTGTTAGACTAATAAGTTAGTAAAAGTGCAGGAGAGGAGAGAACTAGCAGATCTAAGGGAAAAATTGAAGAGCAGACTTTGGCACTACTCAGAAGCTTACAAACAGTCCTGGATATAGCAAATCTGTATCTGGACTACACTAGTTACAGAAAAGGTGGCAAAGAAGTGCAAACATGAGCTTTTAAGCCAGAAAGTTGAAAGAGATGGAAAACTGTCCAAACAGCCAATAAGCTACAATTTCTGGGCCAGAAACCACTCCTCTTGTGGTTGATAGGCTACCTAGTGCATACCACTCCCACTAACAAGCTAGAAGGCTTCCTTCCAACACAGAAAGGCTTGGGGGAGGCTCAAAAGCTTACATACAGTCCTGGATACAGCAAATCTGTATCTTGACTAGACTAGTTACAGAAAAGGTGGGAAAAGCACAAAAGCGGGCTTTTAGACCAGAAAGTTGAAAGAGATGGAAACACTGCCCAAACTGCCAAATAAACTACAATTTCTAGGCAAGAAACCACTCCTCTTGTGGTAGATAGGCTACCTAGGGCTTACCACTCCCACTAACAAGCTAGAAGGCTTCCCTCCAACACAGAAAGGCTTGGGGGGCTCAGAAGTTTACAAACAGTCCTGGATACAGCAAATCTATATCTGGACTAGACAAGTTACAGGAAAGGCAGCAAACAAGTGCAAACATGAGCTTTTTAACCAGAAAGTTGAAACAGATGGAAAAACTGCCCAAACAGCCAATAAACCACAATTTCTGGGCCAAAAACCACTCCTCTTGTGGTAGAGAGACTACCTAGTGCTTACCACTCCCACTGATAAGCTAGAAACTTAGCCAATTGTTAAAGTCAATCATTTTTTGTTTGTACTGTGGTATCATTCTGGGTGACGGTAGGATGCTACTCAGAGCTAGGGTCATACATGCCTGGGCTACAAGATCCGAGAGCTCCCCTACTTCTCTTTTCATATAGTCCAGGGAGGTACATCCCAGGTTGTTCACACCAACATGGACAATGACAGAGTCATATTTGTACCTGTTGTGGAGTGACCTGAGTGCGTGCATTATGTGGTGAATCCTGGTACCCGATAGGCAGCTGACTGTAACTTTCTCCTTATTCAGCCTAGTGAGTGGGACATCAGTGTACCTTACTATTGAGTCACCTATGACTAGTGTATTGTGTAAGTTGTTTTGCCTTAGAGGCTTTGGTTGTGTGGCACACAGTTTATGTGAGCTATGTGTTATATGGTTGGTGCTGGTATGTGGTGGTTGTTTGCGTTTCTGCCTCGAAGGTCTCTGTTGTTTGGATGGATTTTTATTGAGACCCTCCGCAAAAGTAGGTGTGTGTTTTGTGTTACTATGTGAGGGCTGTGGTGGTGTATGTTCTGGAAGGCTATGTGTTGAATATGGTGTGGTGCAGGTGTTAACCTTCTCCTCTTGACTGGCTAATTCAGTTTTTGCTGGAGAGTGCTTGGCTTCCAGTTTGGGTATATATGTGCATATCTCCCAAGTCATAGTGTTGAGGTGTAAGAGGAGGGAGTTGTCTGTGTACATGAGGCAGTTGCTACATTACCTGTGGATGTCCAAGTTCACCAGGTTGACAGGAAAAAGCACAGGGAACTGACCTTTAGACATGCCTGGATCGATGCTCAATATATTTAAGTACTGGAGCTGTTATCTTACTCTCCTTTGTGGAGAGGTTTAGTGCTGGTAGAAGTATATATGCTACAGTAAATGCTACAATTAGTTCTGAGCAGGTGCTGGTCTTAAAATTATCTAGTTTGAGTGCAAAAATGTGAAAGTTAGCAAGATTTAAGGGAAAATTTGAAGAGTAGACTTTCTGGCGCTGGTAATAGTTTACCCTAGCTTGGCGTCACTGTGCATTGTGCACACCAGTGCAAACATAGTTTTTTTTTAGACAGAAAGTTAAAAGGAATAGAAAGCAGCCCCAAACAGACAATAAAATACAATTTTAGAGCTGGAAACCACTCCTCTAGTGATAGATAGGCTGCTCAGTGCTTACCACTCCCACTATAAGCAGAAAGACTTCCCTCTACCACAGCAAGGTATTGACAACTCATAAACTCAAAATACAGTCCTAGAATCAGCAAATCTGAAATCTGGACTATTCCAGCTAGAGAAAATGGCAGGAAATGAGCAAACAGAGAGTTTGTTTTCTTTTTCTTTTTCTTTTTTATGGAAAAACAGTCAGAAAAACAATTTAAATAGCAGTAAGCACACTTTTAAGGCACAGAAAAGGCTAGTGCACCTGAGTGTGTAGCCAGCAACAGTAAATACAGTGGAAATAACTTAAATGACTAAAAAGTGCAATAGGCAATTTTAAATAGCAAACTACGGTATCAGTAAATGCAGTAGGCTAACAATGGCTAGTTTAAAGTGTAGAAAGCAAATATAGGCAAAAAAAGGCAAATAGAGGTACTTATGGTCAATCAAAGACTCTCTTTCTCCTTTCTGCTGAAAGCAGAAAGACTTCCCTCTACCCCAGCATGGTCTGGACTACATTGTTAATTCTATGACATACCAGGTACAGTGCTGCACTCCTCTGTGAGCAGACATGCATGGTAGTTTTTCCTTGGAAATGGTGCATTTTTGGAGGTTGTATGGTTTTGAGTGGGTTCCTTGCAGATGCTTCAGTTTACCTTACTCTTGAGTAGCCTGTGCATAAGCACTTTCACCGTTACTACACTCATTGCGGCTGAAAGTGATCCACAGGGGGCAGTCTACTTCCATTTAGCAAATTAAATATTCTGGGGACCTCCTGCTAGTGCAGAATGAGCTCTCAGGACAGGGTAATTTTTTATGTTAAAGTCAGCATTTCTAGTCTTTACATATACATTTTATATTAGCATGTTGATTAGATGATCAGCAGAAGCCTTTCAGGTATGACCTGGAGCCGAAGGACAATCTCATACCCGGTGACTGAACCCCAGCCCCTGGAATGGTGAGGCAGGAACCTTAACAATGTAACCTTTGTTTTCCCCTGCCTTCACCACTAAGCTGCTTCATATAAACAAATCTGTTATTTTCTACACTCCAAAATGCATTGTAAATATTTTAGTTAATATTACTTTACCATAAAAGGTTTATGTAGGACTGCAGTTTCATAAAATAGTTTATTTAAATAAGTAGCATATTTTATGATGTCTGTTTGTGTTTATATTGTGGTTTCCTTCCTTTTACAAAGTTGGTAGCTTTTTACCTTGTAGTTTATTGTCCAAATGTTAACGTTCAAATGATCCTATTGAAAGCAAGAGAATTCAGTCAGCCTCTATATATGGGATTTGTTGTTTGACTCTTGTGAAACACTGTAAGTTGCCAATTCTGGGTATTATCAGACATTGTATTCAGGTTAATGGAAACCTGTATACACACCTACAAGCATTCATTAGAGTAGTGCCTTCTTTAATAACCCTTTTATGTGAAAAAAGGGGTACAGAAAGGCTGCTTAATTTAACCTTCGTGTTTGAGCTTGTATACTGAGGAGCTGAGGAGGTGATGTGAAGCTCTGTGGTGTGGATGAAATGGATACAAGCCGTTTTCAAAGAAATGGTAGAAATATTGATAATTTGTGCTGTGCAGGTGATAGTCTTCAAGTCTTTATTGCATCATCACCAGAGCAGAGTTACAACAGCTAGTAGATAAATAGAAGTCTCAAGAGATTATTCCCTTGAAATATGAGGGAGATTGCTATAATGGTTAAGGTGTTTACCTTACAGCTGCAAGGTGCAGGGTTTGATTCTTACATGGGGTAATTGGTTAGACTTAAAATGGCACACAAGGGCAGTTAGCTTAGTACTAACCTATGAACACCCTTATTGTGATTTCAGATGTATGACTGAGGATATACTCTCTGCTGTATTTCTTTGGGAATGCATGGCTAGGCTTATAAAGGCCCTTGTGGTCATTAGCCTAGTAAACACCTATAAACCTATTAACCTATGAAGGCTTCCCTACAACACAGAAAGGCTTGGTGGGGCTCATAAGCTTACAAACAGACCTGGATACAGCAAATCTGTATCTGGACTAGACTACTTATAGGAGAGGCAGGAAACAAGCTTAGAATTTTTTTTCTATAAAGAAAGAATATATGCGAACCAATTTGTCTGGACTAATGTCATCTTTAAGATAATACCTTTCCCATCATGTTGCCAAGATCCCTTAAAGTGATAGTGATACAAATATGAAGAACATCATAATTGTCATAAACAGAAACATGATCAAACTATTATGTCTATGCAGGTGTGTGAAGCAGAGGTTATGTTTCGGGGTCTACTGTTGTCAGCTTCAGAAAGATAACTAATCCATCATATTACCATGCTCCATTACAGAGATAGTGGCATAAATATGAAAAAAAATATCACAGGATCACAGGAAATTACTATACTATCGACCTGGAGGTCATTTTAAGCCTAGATGGTTTCATCCCAATATAATACCATAGAAATGCTCATCAATACCCAAGATTGACTGCGCGTGTCCAGGTGGGTTGTGGGCTCTAGCCCTGGTCAGAAATTATGGTTCCCCATCCACTGTTCTAGGTTCCTCTTGAACAGTGTCATATAGGTGCTCTGTTTCACATGAACTGGCAGCCTGTTCCAAAGATGCGGCAGTTGCTGTCCCACCAGCATGTCCTATTTAAGTCACAGGCCATATTTAGATCACTGGAATGAGTAAGCCCTAGTCCTGTTTGATTTATGGATAGGCAGCAAGTTCATTGGGTTTGGGTCTTAGATTGCTCTGTAGGCCAGGCACAAGTCTCCCCTAAGAGGTCTATAAGATATGGAGTACAGTGATATGGACTTCAGTCAGTCTACGTAAGGCACATGCTGGAGCCTCTTGATCCCTTGATGATCTTTGTACCGCTGATGTACACTGGTGTACACTTCCAAGGCCACTAATTCCATGTGCTTAAATTGTTACTATATCTCTATGTAACCATCGTAATTGTTTTTGCATCAATTCTAGTTTAAGCTGGTATTCTGTTTATCTAGCACCTAGACAGAACACCTTTGGTCTATACTGGAAATGCTCAGCAGGCTATCAGTTCAACAAAGATATGAACTCATGCCCAGGTCACTCTTATACAAGATAATACAATGAAAATTAATTTTACAGATAGTCATGGAAATTAATAATTAGGAAAACAAATGTACAGCTTGTGGCCGCCCACTGATAATTGAACAAGACAGAAGCTAAAGGGTCACCACAGATTGTGTGCAATAGGCCCAGACAATAAGGCAGTCTACATCCATACCCATTACAAACCACCATGTGTTTTCACATTTTGTAACTTTCTAAACTTTGGGTCCACAGCATGTGTTCATAGGATATATTTTGTTGTGTTATGTTAGCTGGGATTCTAGTCCATTATGTTATTGCTAGCTGTACTTCTTAGTGAGTAGCTCGTTAAAGAGGCATAGTGTGTGTGTGTGTGTGTGTGTGTGTGTGTGTGTGTGTGTGTGTGTGTGTGTGTGTGTGTGTGTGTGTGTGTTTATAGTCCATTCAGTGATTGTTACTTACTCAGCCTTGTTTGTTCTGTAATTCTGCTACTTTCACTTATATTACTTAAAATTCAGGCTGAACCTAAAATATGTCCATTTGAACTATATATGTTATTGTTTCTCATGTGTATATATGCACACACACACACACACACACACACACACACACACACACACACACACACACACACACACACACATACTGTATACTTAGATACTTGTATTTTTCTTTTTTGTGGGGGGGGCACAGATACCTTTGTTGCTTGTATGTGCAAGGGTCCTCAGTGTCTGATGTGCATATCTGAATTGTTAGTCTTGGAACATTTCAGTTCTGTTGGCTTCCATTATGTATAATCATATACCAAATTTCCTAAACTGGAGTTTTGCTACCTTATAGTGAACAGTCACATGTGTATTAAGGTAACACTAATACAAAACAGCAAAATGAATAACTATAGTGTTCTAACACCGTTTCTTTACAGCATCATCTAGAAACACTCACACTACTGCTGAAGTCTCGACAACATCAGAAATTGTGATCCCATAGTTTCTCACTCACGTACACAAAGAAATACATACAGCAAATGCATTATTTGCATACAGCACTTGTTTCTGTTTTTAAACACAAGCACACTTTTTCAGATGCAAAATGGGATAAATACAGCAAGAACCATCAGTAAGGGAAAGACCAAAAAATTCTAAAATATCAAACCTATTCTCACAATCTCAGCAGAACAATAAAGAGTTAAGGCATACCTTCTAGGAAAATGATTTTACCCCACTCATCAATACAAAGATCATATTATTATTATTATTTTTATGGCAGCACAGGGAAGATCTCTTTACCACAATATAATCATCATGTCATCATTTTCATAATCTGAATCCAGCAGAGTTGTTGGGTTTAGTGACTTGAAGGACAAGTCTGTTATTGGAGTGTAGGACCCTAGTACTGGGGTAGAGATGTATTAGGTTTTGTAATGTAAGGGTTTTCTCTGGGTAGTGAAATATTTTATGGGTTAATGTGAACTGGTTATAGAGGAGAAGTTGGGGGAGTTCCAGATAGTTACGTCCTTTTAGTACTGAGAATTGGTATGTGAGATGAGGGTTATTGGAGGTGCAATTCTGTTTAACAGGCTTCAAGTTTAGTAATGTCTGATTTTCTGAGATTGGTGATGATAGTGGAGGCATATAGTAGTGTAGACAGAAGATGTGCTTGTGCAATTTTTGCCTTGGTGGTGTATATTGGCTATGTAGCTATATCTCATGCCCTTGTTCCAGAAACATGTCTGCACTCCTATATCCAAACTGTATCCATTGACTAAAGTGGATAAGCCGCAGTGGTGCAGCAGTAGCATTGTTGCCTCACAGCAAGAGGTTCTCTCGTTTGATTCTCGGCTGGAGCACCTTCTGTGTGGAGTCTGCATGTCCTCCCCACAGTCGAGTAGCGTTCGAAAGACATGTGTGAATGGGCGTGCCTTTGTTGAAGGTTGGGCGTCAAGCTGGCACCTCGGCACCGTAAAAATCTACTGCCAATTATTAGCGGACCGGAGTTCTGCTGTGACGACCCCTAACCGGGAAAAGCCGAAAGAAAAACAACAACAACATCCATTGACTAAAGTACTGGAAGGTGAATTGCACATGTAGTTACTGGGTTCCTTTTTGAAAACTCCTGTCCTTTCCAATAAACAGAATGCCTTTTACCACAGCATAGAGATGACAAGTACTAATATACAGTGTAAAATGTAATGACCACAAGCATACCCACATAATAAGGGAGATACCACCGCACCCCTATCCCTCAGCTTCTGAAAAGCTTTCAGCTCTGTGGCTCACATCCATAACACCTGATATAGTAGAGAAGAGCTCTGATAAGCTTGCTATGTCAACAAATGTACAGCTAAGCTTGTCACTTATTCTCTGAATAGTTACCACATTATTGCCAGGTGTACATGATAATAAAGTAATTAGCACTATACAACTTTTATACTTGCTCACAAACTGTTATACAAATCCTCTCTTAAAGTGTTAGTAGGTACTCTCAGATGATATTTCTCCACAAGAAATCTCACAAAAAATCATAAGTAATTCCCCTACAGATAGGTCATACCTGCATTTAATCCATTTTGTAACTTCAGATGTAAACATAGCAGTAAAACTTCCTCTTTCAACCAAAATCAACAACACATTCGTTAAAACAAAAGTCAAACTGCCAGCAAGCCCACTAGTTACTTTTATTCTTTCATAACAACAGACAACAACATGTACGACAACAACATATAGAGATCAGTTTACAAACTCACATTCTTACATCTTGCAGTTTTGTTTTCCTGTTTTTAGAATCTTGATTTTACTTCCTCTAACAAGGAACAGTTGAAAGGTTAATCCTTCATAATTAAATAACATGTACAGACCAGGAACTATTGTTTTTATTGTAATACACTTATACATGCATATATGTGTTAAATTCCATAATGTGTCTCTAACAGACCTCTTGTTGATATTGTATGAGCACATCAATCATTTTAAAAATGTTAATCCCAGGCTTGCTTCCTTTGCAGAGTACTAGTGAAATGTATCGGTTACACTTCAGTTTGCCCACTATGTTTCTTATTAAATCTCATATTTTCAGTTTGTCCTTTATAACTTATTTATTCATTATTTATTTATCTTTGTTTACAAGGGAAATGTGAGTGGACAAAGCGCATTTTCAGTGGAGGCCTGAAAAGAAAAGCTACAGCAGATACATTCAGGATACTTATGACAGAACATCTTTTACAAAGATACATTAGATAGATCTTAAGACATCTATGTACAAACAGGTAACTGTTCTGTAGTGTCAGTATACAGAGGTAAAATAAGTATTTCTCCCATGGTAACATTATTGATAAATTCCATGTATAAAACATTTAGTATACAAACAGTTCCCATGCAATATGTGACACGGAGGCGTTAGATATGATTTATTAAGACTTGAGTAGTGAGGATTACAGTAGAAATGTTAGCAATAAATAAAATTGAGGTGAGGAGTGTGAAAAATGAGTCAGTAGGTAGATTTTAGTTACAGCTAGAAGAAGGAAAGAGGCATTATATAGCTGACGAGTCAAGGACAGTGGGGGGTAAGAGCACTAGTTTACTTACTGACACAGAACCTTGTTATAAGAGAGAGCTGAAGAGCATTAGAATGAGATAGATACAGTGGGGAGGTCAGAAAGAAACTGAGATGTAAAGTAGGGATTAAGGTCGGCAGGAAATTGAGGAGTAAGAGCAGTAGAAATGTATGTTGCGTAGAAGAGATAGAAGTTATAAAGGGAAGGGCATGATCTGACAAAGGAAAACGGAGTTGCACAGGTGAGGAGAATGTACACAACCACATCCTGTAGTAAGGGCTTTTAAACAGAAAGTTTTATGGTCTGTTTTAGGTATGTTGGGATAGTGTTCCAAAGTTTAGATATGTAATGGGAGGGGTCTATGTTACATAAATGATGTTTCAGAACTTTGAATACCATATGGTCGACACCATATGATCGAAGTTCTGAAACTTCGAAACTCTAAAAAAAAAAACACCTAAACAAACAAAAGTAAATGCTTTAAGCAGGGGGGCAAGCCTCCCTGCACCCCCCACATCCCCCGCTGCTTAAATATACCAACTCCGAGATCGTGCTACAGCGTAGGAAAGGGAAATCTTCCCTTTCCACGCCATTCTCCGTCAAAGTGTGATCTTGGAGTAGGTATATTTAAGTAGCAGGGGGTGTGGGGGTGCAGGGGGGGCTTGCCCCCCGCTAAAACACTTTAAATTTACTTTACTTTTTTTTCTTTTTTTTTTTTTTTTTACAGTTTCGAAGTTTCAGAACTTCGATCATATGGTGTCAACCATATGGTATTCAAAGTTCTGAAACTTCGTTTATGTAATATAGACCCTAATGGGAGAATAGTGACTCACCTGCTGAGTTTTTAGACTTTATCATGATTAGTAAGAGTTTATTGTTTGATCAAAGGTCTCTCCCTGAAAATTAGTGTGGCAGGGTATCCTGCAGTGCTGAACATTTTTTCTGGAGCACATATAAGATTTTATGCATTAATAAGTTATGAGCATGTTAAATAGTTTCATAGTTCAACACCATTTAGTTATTCCAGGGTTATGCAATGATGAGTCCTATATGTAAGGTTGGCAGCAAATTTGGCTACTTTATTGTTATAGGTGGAGAGTTTAGCTGTAAGTGCAGTCTTTAGGTTCATAAGAATAGATGAAGCATATAGTAGGGATGGAAGAAGGTATGCAGATGCTAGTGTTTGTCTTGTATCATCTGTCAGGTAGTATTTGGTTCAAGAGGGAACCAAGTTTCTGGTGTGTTTCTATAATGGCCTGAAATACGTGCTGGTCAGACCTGAAGTTATTGTAAATTTGGATGGCCAGAAGTTTTGTTTGCATTACAGTTTATTTTTGTGCTGATAGATGAGGTAATTACAGAAGACTGTCTTTCATTTTGGTATTGTTTAGATGTAACGAGCATATTTTTTTAAGATTTAAAAGTAGATTTGCATCTTTTAACCAAGTTTCAGTAGTAATAAAGGAATTTTGGGTGATGTCCTGAAGTGTTGATAAGAACAGGGCTACGCATGTAAGGGTCGAGTTGTTAGCATATTGGAATATGCTAGCAAGGTGGTTAGCAATATGTAGTTTGTTTATAAAAATGTGGAATAAGACAGGACCTAATGTTAATCCTTGTAGGATGCTGACAGTGACTGGTAGGAAGGAGGACAGATTTTATTTCCATTTGACTGCTTGCTGCCTCTCAGTCAGACAGCTATGGAACCATGAGAGAAAGCTGGGTGAGGCAAAGGGGAAGAAAGCCCAGTAAGATGTTGATGGGATGTGCTATAATTCTGAGAATAGTGAAGATAGTAGGTTACCATCATTCCTGTTATTAGTATTAATAAAAAATACTAATAATAAAGTAGGAGCTGAAGTGAGATTCTCTATAAAGTAGGAGTTGAAGTGAGATTGTATTGAGTCAGCGGTGTTAGAACTATAAGGAGAGGATGTGGTGGTTTGGCCAGGGTGTATTACTTTTAGCGATTACCAAAAAAGTCTTGGATTGTTTTGGTGTCTACATTGGAGATTGGTATAATAGGTTTGTTTATCCATTTTAATGTGATCCTTGGCAGGACTTTTGAGATGTTGAACTGTATGAAATGTATTTTGGGTTTTGCTTTAATGCCAATCTTTCTAGAAGTTGTCTCTTTAAAGCATGAGGTTTAGTTCCTTTAGTAAGATACAGTGCAAGGACTGATTTGACTCTTTTTCTTCATATAGGGGTGAGGTCATTAAGTATATTTATAAAAGTTTTATTAGAGTGAGAGATGGTAGAATCAAGTGTCATGGTTTTTAATGTGTCCCAGTTATACTGTGTCAAAGTATTCATAAGAGTGTCTTTGTTAAATTTTTTATATTACAAATTTGGCTATAAATTGTTTGTTAAATTTTGTTGTATAATGTCTTTGGCTATAAATTATGTTTTCAATTGAGTACCAGAGTTTCTGACTGCATGGATGAGAAGGGGGTAGGGGGTCACTTATTGTATCTGGCAGGCTTCCAAATATTTTAATTGTGTTTGGTTTGTTGGTAAGAATCCAATCTAAAATTGAGTGTCTGTCAGACTTCTTATTAATTCTACTACAGAGTTGATTAGCTGTGTATGGCCAAACAAGTTAATTGAATATGAGGGATTGTCACTGATGATCAGCTGCCAGTCTGGTTCCCTGTTATATGATCAAAGATGCAGTCTTTCGAATGCGTCTTGATCGAACTTGAAAGCACGAAATGGCAAAATACCGAAACGGCATATAAGCAAATTCTTTTGGTATTGTAAGTGTTCGCTTACATGGGGTCGATAAATCAGCGTTCACTTTTTTAAGCATTCGCTGATTTAATATAGACCCGCCAGTCTATATTGAGGTCTCCTAGTATAATACTTTCTTGCTGAGTGAAGTGAGGTACCCAGTAGAGGATATATTCTGCTGTTAAAATATTTCCAGGTGGAATATAAATAGATGAAATACATAAGAGACGTTCTACTGATTTGACGAATGATATAAGTGATATTATGAATTCTACATTCTTAAATTTTGAGATCTGTTGGTAGAGTTAGGTTATTTCTAACCATTTTTTTACATAATGGCAACAACATCGGCAAGTGTGCTTTTCCTGACAGACCTAAATATACTAAATACAGGGAGGGGGCTGACTTCATTACCCAATATGTCTTTCTTTCAGCAGGATTCAATATATCAGTAGAGTGAATAGCCAGCTATACATGAATGTCTTTGATGTTGTTACATATACTTCTAACATTCATATTTAGGGCAGAAGTTTGGATTCAGGGGTAAGTAGGGAAGTAGATGGCATTTGCAGTTGTGTTGGCTTCGTAGTTGTGGCAGAAGCTGGGGTTAATGTCACCACTGATTTTATTTTCTGGAATTATTGTGTATAGAATTGCAGAACCATTTACTTTTTAGCTTTCATTTTACTGTAAATTTTGTTGACGAGGACTTTGACTTGATGTATCTGCAGTTGAAGAGGTTCGATAAAGTAGAAAAGTTGAAGTAAGGTGTATCTGAACTTGCAGGGGTTAGAGAACAGTTGAAATAAGGTGAAGTTTTGTGACTCATCTGATGTGAGTTATGGTGTGGTAAATGTGGGTTACAAGTGCTAATATCAGCATGACAGATTTATTTATTTATCATTTGTTGACCGGGAAAGTCCGACTAGGACAGAGCCTATTTTCAGCAGAGGTCCAGGGAGAAACTCTCCAGACACATGTCTTTGGAATGTGGGAGGAAACTGGAGTACCCGGAGAAAACCCACGCAGTGCAGGCTGGACATACAAACTCCACACAGAAGGCACCCCAGCCAAGAATCGAACTGGAGAACCTGTTGCTGTGATGTGGCAACTTTAACTGCTGCACCACTGTGCTGCCCGATATGTGATATATTAGATATGATAATTAGGTGGGTTAGGGCAGTGAGTACATAGAGTGTCAATATATTGGTTAGTTGGTTAGATGCATTCTTGCTAGTGGTGATAATAGACTTAGATTAAAATTAGACTGCATTATATGAGGGCAAATTGCCAGGATTAATGGAAGAAGGCTTACTGCTAGGATTAATGGAAGAAGGCTTATTGCTATATGTTTTCTTAGAGGAAGTATCAGGGAGAAGTAAGAAGGACTAGATAAAGTGTAGAGGACTATATGAGGGAGAAAGGGTGTTTTGAATGATGCTAAATATTCGACAGAAGTTGGAAATAAGTGAATATCAGGAAGAGTGATTCTATGGTACTTGTAATGTAGTTTGGGAATGTATTGGGATAGGATTTCTCAAGTGATAGGTGGGGAGTCCTTTACTTCAGAAAGCAATCAGTTTATAGGTAAACCATCTGCAGGGAAACACAAAGTCAAACAGGTAAACAGGTTTTCTTTTACCTACTGAAAGTGGAGACCAAGGAGCTGGGGGTGGATGTAACTGGTTTAGACAGTGTAATCTAATAGTCACATGAATTGAAAATGAACAAGTAGGTCAGTGGTCCATAAAGTGTAAGGACTACTCAACTGGGAAGATGTCATAGCCACTGTCCAGCACACAGCAGTAAATATCCACCACTTTACATTAATACAGAGCAAGGATCTTCATGTTAAACTTGCTTACACTGCACAATAATGAATTATCCCAGGGGGCTGCTGCTCATGGGTGCAGCTTTAGTAAAGGGCCAGTACTCAGTGGAGTGATGTGCAGCAGAGCTTCTGCTGTTGGAGTTGCAGAGTACACAATCTGATGTACACAGGCTCTGATGGAAAGAAAAAAGACAAGATGCATTGTCTTGCATAAAGCTGCATTGTCTAAGGCCAAGAATACAGCTTCCATGGGACACGACAATATCCCTGGCTGTGTTCTACATGAATTACAAAATGACCTGGCACCACATTTGTGTGCTCTGTTCACTCACAGCTTCACCTCAGGCTTTGTCCCTACTGAATGGCGCACTGCTACAGTCATCCCTCTCCATAAAGAAGGAGCGACCACAGACCCTAGAAATTATCGCCCCATTAGCCTGACAAGTCTGATATGTAAGGCTATGGAATGCATCATCATGGACCTAATTAACAAGGATATAGGGAATCTCCAAATTCTAGATCCCATGCAATTTGGTTTTGTAAAAGATAGATTCATGCCTGCTCAACCTGGTTGACTTCTTTGAGTCAGTCACCGGAGCAGTGGATGAAGGTAAAGCAGTTCATACAGCCTACCTCGATCTGGCCAAGGCCTTTGATACCATTCCTCACTCAGGAAATATTGATAAACTCACCAAACTAGGCATCAACCCATATATCATTAGGTGGGTTGCAAAGTGGCTCATAGATACAATACACAGTGTGAAAGGAGAGGACTCCAAGTCAGACTGCCAACTGGTCACGAGTGGAGTCCCACAGGGATTGGTCCTGGGTCTTCTCCTGTTTGGCATGCACTTCTCAGAAGTCCAGGCCAACACGGAGGGACTCTGGCTGACCAAATTCACAGATGCCTGCAAGCTGGGAGCCATTATTAACTCCGCAAGTGATGCAGACATCCTACAGAAAGGCCTCACTGAGAACAATGACTGGTGTTGAAACCATGGCCTTAAGCTTAATGCCAAAAAATGCATCATCTCACTAATCACTACATTGATGGGAGTCCACTAAACACTGAAGGTGTTATAAGAGATCTGGGGACAAAGGTTGACAGGAACCTCTCCTTCGACCACCACATTGCCACTGTGGTCAGAAAGTCCTATGTGACACATTTCATTACCAAGGGTTTTGCATCCAGGAAGAAAGAGGTCATCATTTCTCTCTAATCTTCCCTCATTAGACCAATCATAGAGTATAATGCCTCATTTGGCATGTACCTCGCTAGACACCTGCAACAGCTGGAGGGGCCACAAAAGTACCTCACAAAGAGGATCCTAGGCCTTAAACACATGTCCTACATGTTTAGACTCAAAAAACTCCAGCTAATCTCTGTCTTATATCATCTACTAAGTGGCAATCTCTGCTTGACGTACAAAGCCATGTCTGACCCAGCCCTGTTAGAAATGCTACATCTAAAGAAATCCCAATCCCTCTGCACCACATGCTCCAGAGACCTCAACCTCATTAACACAATCAACCGAGCATGCTGGAGGGACAGGTTCATAACCCAAAGACTGCCAATACTCTGGAATAGACTTCCCATACATGTCAAGCAGAGCACCTCACTAGCCCTCTTCAAAAGAAATCTTGATGAGTGGATGGGAAATAGAAAGTTCACCCCTGGGATCACTCCAGAATCTCTGCTTGATAGAGTTACTAAAAACTAACGATGGGTGGCACAATGTTAGGGCACTTCTATGGGCTAGGCTTGTAAAGGTCCCGGGGTCATTAGCTTTGTACACACCTATGTACCTACGGAAAAAAAAACAAATTGCAGTACTGAGTGCTATATGGCGACAACAAAGTTAAAGCACAGGAAAGTAGCTTATTCCTAGAGATGGAGGAAGAATCAGTGAGGCAATCTTTTCTCAATACATCTCATGTTGCGTGTAAATCACACCTACCTTTGAGTCTTTTTATCAGTCTATAATATCTAAACTGCTGTTGCAAGCTTTTGTAATGTTTATATTTGCAGATTTAACTACTCATGCAGTCCATTATTTTCAGTCTTTTTTATTGGGACAGACTTAAGACCTTTGCTTGTTGTCTAACTAGTTTTGCTTGATAGTAAAGAGAGATGTGATGGAACTTACACGCATTAACAACACGAATGGCACTGGTTTGAGTAGTATCTTGCCTTCACTGAGTACGATGCTAAAGCAAGATAATTGGCGTTAACAAATGGATAAGTAGTCGATGTCATTGCAAGCGTATCAAGAATGTGTCAGCCTGGGATGAAATAGCAGCTATGACTTCCTGTTTTGCCTGGGTTGACTTATACCTACCTGTCAGAGCAGAACTTCTGGATACTGGCGAAAGCCATTCCTGCCCCCTTAGTACCGGATTTAGTCACAGTCTTCAAACTGGACATTCCAATATAGGAAAGTCAGACTTCAATTTGGAACATCATAGTGGATCTACTCAATGCTAGGACTCTAAATAGAAAGATGCCAGATCTTGAGGCCCTCCTGTAATTCAAACACAGTCATATTTGTGTAGTTACTAAGACATGGCTTCAGTGCAATAACATTACTCCCACTGTTAAAAGGTTTAGCCCCTATCATGCCATAAGGTCTTTATTTACCTGTGAGAGTCTGTTTGCATTTGTTAGAAACACCATCACCTCACTTCAGGTTTCCCATAGTCCTAATCTGGAGCTCCTGGAGATACAAATCAGCTTTAACAAGTCAAGTAGTACTTCACTGCTAGCTGCAGATCCTCATCAATGTCCCCCAAAG
>NC_056741.1:28281519-28299019 GCF_019279795.1 Protopterus annectens
GCTGCTAGAATAACAATTTTTACGTTAGACTGCATTAACAAATATGAAGTCTGAAGCTCAAAGGACTGCAGTCCTCAATGGTTTGCCAGAAAGTGAGATTTCACAAGGAAGAAAACACAAAACTATGAGGTAAAAATCTGGACATTCTGTGAAAATCTGGACATTTGAGTGGTGTGCCAATGAAAGGAACAGCAAGAACATTCTGAAAAAGCAGGAACAGTTGAGAGGGATGGGGGTGTCTTTGTGTGTTCAGAACAAGGTCAGGAGGAACACTAGATGACACCAAGGAAAATTTTGAAACGTGACTGAGTAATTTATAAAGTTAATCGAACTACAACAGCATCATGATCCAGTTTCTTCACAACAGGAAGTATGAAAGGCTTATGTCTGCCATTATTGACTAACTGTAACATTTGTAATTTACCAGAACAAGAATAACATAAAAGGAGACATTGGGGACATTCTGACAACCTGGACAGGTATAAATTCATAGGTTCATAGGTTAGTACTAGGCTATTGGCCCTAGGGCCTATACAAGCCTAGCCATAACAATTCCCTGGCTATTTCTTCCCACAGTATTTACTTCCCTGGACCCCTGTCTAGCAGGGTGACTGACGTGATCCCCGGGGTGAATTTCCTATCCAATCATCAAGGTTCCTTTTGAAGATGGCCAAAGAGGTACTCTGCTTGACATGTATGGGCAGTCTATTTCAGAGTCTGGGGACTCTCTGGGTCAGGAACCTATGCCTCCAGCATGTTTTGTTCATTGTGATGACAAGGTTTAGATCCCTGGAGTGTGTATCTCTGAGGGACTGGGATTTCTTTAAGTGTAGCATGTCCAACAGCTCTGGGTTTGACATGGCCTTGTATGTTAAGCAGAGATCGCCTCTGAGTAGACGATATGCGACAGAGCATAGCTGGAGTTTTTTTAGATGGTCAGCATAGAGCATCTGCTTTAGGCCTGTGATTCTTTTAGTGAGGTATTTCTGCAGCCTTTCCAGTTGTTGCAGATGTCTTGAGAGGTACATACCAAATGGAGCATTGTATCCTATAATGGGTCTAATGAGGGATGAGTACAGTGGGACAATGACCTCCTTTTTTCCGGATGAAAAGCTCTTAGTGATGAGGTGTGCCTCATAGAAGGATTTCCTGACTGTTTTGGGGATGTGGTTATCGAAGATGAGACCATTGTCCACCTGTGTCCCTAAGTCTCTTATCACACTTTTGGTGTTTAGTGCACTGCCACCTATGTGGTAATTCATAGGTACATATTTTTTCCCAAAGGGGTTAACTATACATTTCTTGGCACTGAGCTTGAGCCCATGGCTCTAGCACCAAGCATCTGTTTCTGTAAGGCCCTTTTGTAGAATATCCACATCATTTGGGGATTCAGTAATGGCTCCCAGTTTGCAGTCATCTGCGAACTTTGTTAGCCGGAGTCCCTTAGTGTTGGCTTGTACTTCAGAGAAGTAGATGCCAAACAAGAGTGGTCCCAGAACTGAACCCTGAGGTACTCCACTTGTCACTTGTCTGGAGCTGGATTTGGAGTTGGCTACTTTTACAGTGAGGGTTCTGTCAGTAAGCCAATTGGCAACCCATCGAGTGATGTAGGGATTAATGGCCAACTTAGTAAGTTTATCTATGATTCCATAGTGGGGGATGGTGTTGAAGGCCTTGGCGATGTCCAGATAGGCTGTGTGGACCACCTTACTCTTGTCCATGGCTCTTTAGACTGAGTCGAAGAGGTCAATCAGGTTCAGGAGACAAGATCGGCCCTTCACGAACCCAAACTGCATGGGTCCAGTGTTTGAAGTTTGCCAATGTCTTTGTTTATAAGTCCCATGATAATACGTTCCATGGCCTTGCAGATCAGGCTCATCAGACTGATGGGGCAGTTGTTCCTGCAAGCCAAGGTGGATCCCCCTTGTGGAGTGGGATAACTGTACCTGCGCGCCACTCAGTGGGCATGAAGCCTGAGGTGAGGCTATAATTAAACATGACACTTAGGTGAGGTGCCAGTTCCTTTTGTAGTTCATGTAGTACACAGCTTTAGATGTCATCTGGTCCTATGGATGCTGTATTCTTAGCTTTGGAGAGTGTGTTTTTTTACCTGTGTGGCCATTATTACTGGAATTTGGCAATCTTCTGGTATTGAGATGGGCCCTTTAGGGGATGAGGAGGGGGGTGAAGTTTGCACTGAATCGATCTTCCAGGATATTGGCAATATCCTTGGGATCAGTATATTTAATGCCATTCTGTTGTAGCTCAGAGCAGATCTGAGCATTGCAATTTAGATTATTGACATAGCTGTAGAATGCTTTGTGGTTGTCTTTGGAATCTTTGGCAATTTTATTTTTGTAACTAGCTTTGGAGGATTTTATGAGGGATCTCAGCTTCTTACTGAGGCTGGTAAGGGACTTTTTTACATCCTGGGATTTTCCTCTTTTCTGCAACAGTTTCTTCCTTTTTTTGTAAAGTTTGTTTATGGCAAGCAACCACCAGATTGGCTTCCTTTTTTTGGAGGAGAGCGTCTTGGTTCTATTGGGAATGGCATGATTCATGCACGAGTGGATGTGCTTGTACAGTGCCTTCATTAGTTGAACTTTCATTTCCCGTCTGCATGGGTGTCATGAAGTTTGTCACTTCTGACTTGAGTAGCATGAAGTTGGCTTTGGAGAAGTTTTTTATGGAGGTTTCCTTACTGGAAGGTGGGGGTGAGATGTTAATGTCAAGGGTGATTGGCTTATGGTCAGACCTGACCAATGAGGAGGGTGACCATAGGTGTGGAGCATCGATTTCCTATGTTGGTAATGACCAGGTCTAGGATATTGGAGCACCTGGTGGGACTAAGGATTAGTTGATCCAGGGCATTGGAATTTATGAATTCCAAGAACCGTTGGGCAAAGATGTTGGTACATGAGTAGTTTTCCCAGTTAATGGCTGCTTAGTTGAAATCACCCAGTATTAGGGTGTTTGGTTGTATCTTAATATTTTCCAATATGTTTAGAAAGGTGTAGTGAGAATCTTGGGGCATGGTGGGGGATCTATAGCAAGCTAAAATTTGGATTGCAGTCTTACCTAGTTTTAGTTGCACATGGAGAATTTCAGATGCACTGTGTTGGGCAACTAGCCTGGTGTTGTGAATATCCTTGGTGAATATGGACACTCCTCTACCTTTAGTGTTTCGGTCCTGGTTTGTTGGCCAAAAAGTGTGGTAAGAGTTGTAGCCTGGTATTGCAGAGGTGCTCTCTGGAGCCTTGAACCAGGTCTCAGTTACTACATAGATATCGATGTTCTCCATTTTTATAAGTGCATTTTGAGGTTTAGACTTCTAGCATTGAGTAGCATTACCTTCAGATTTTGCATGCTTGTACCTGTTACGGTGGCGGTTTTGTCCTTTGAACTTTGCTTAAAAAAGGCACAATAGGGGTGGCAAGAGCCTTAGCCAGTTACCTGAATCCAAAGGGCGACAGGTGCAGACCATCTCTGGCAAAGCATCGTGGTCTGTCAATCATGTCATCCCAGGCAGACAGATACTGGATCCCCTTTGAATGACACCAGAAGCTTAGCCAATTGTTGAAGTCAATAATTTTGTCCTTATACTGTGGTATCATTCTGGACAAAGGCAAGATGCTATTCAGGGCTAGGGCCATACCTGCCTGGACCACATGGTCTGAGAGCTCTTCCATGTCTCTTTTTATGTAGTCCAGGGAGGTACGTCTCAAGTCATTCACTCCAACATGGACAATGACAGAGTCATATTTGTATTTGTTGTGGAGTGACTTGAGTGCATGCATTATGTGGTGGATCTTGGCACCCAACAGGCAGCTGACTGTAATTTTCTCCTTGTTCAGCCTGGTGAGTGGGACATCAGTGTGCCTGACTATAGAATCCCCTATGACTAATGTGTTGGGTACATTGTCTTGCCTTAGGGGCTGTTGTTGGGTGGCACACTGGCGTTGTGAGCTATGTGACACTTTGGTTGTGACTGGTGTTTGTTTGCGTTTCAGCTTCGGAGGGCCTTGTTGTTTGGGCAGGTTACTGTTAAGGGCTTCCACATATTTGAGTTTGGGGTTGCTATGTGTTTGTGTTGGTGGTGTGTGTTTAGAAGGGCTATGTGTTGCTTGAGATGTAGTGTGGGTGTTAACCTTCTCTTGACTGTCTGGCACAATCTTGGGTGGAGAGAGCTTTGGTTCCAGTTTGGTTATGTAAGTGCATCTCACAGGTTGTAGTGTTGGGTGGTAGGAGGAGAGGGTTATCTGTGTACATGAGGCAATTGCTGCATTGCCCCAATATGCCCAGATTCACCAGGTGGACAGGAGAAATCACTGGAAACTGACCCTTGGACATACCTGGTTTGGTGCTTTTTTTTTTTTTTTGTAAAGTACAAGAGCTGTTTTCTCTTACCTTAGCAAGGTACTTTGCAATTATAGGCTGCTTAGTGCCTTTGATTAATTTATCCTTATTAACAAGGAAAATTGAGTGTTTGTATCAATTTAAGACTTCCTAGTGCTTTCCAGCAGGTTTTAAAGCAAGTGCTAGTCACAGGGATGCTTAAAGGTAAGATGAAAAAAATGGTTTATCCTAAACACTGCAGTGTGCACTAGAGGAGTTAGATGTGAAAGTGGGTAGCTTACGTTTAACCTGTCTAAAAAGTTAAGTTTTAGTGGAGAGTCACTATTTTTAAAAAAGCAAGAAAGATTAAAAGGGGGTGGTCACTTTTGTATTCTGGTACTATGGAATACAGTAGGATGGCCAATAAATTTAAATAGTTGAAGGGGAGTGATTTCACAAAATGATAATTTTATGTGGTGAGTGCGTGTGCATGCTCTGTGTGTGACAGAATGAACAGAGGGTATCTGTGCTAACACAATGGATTGGCCGTCAGTGTTAAATACCACAGAAAGTACTGATCTGCACTTCGGGTAGTTAATGGTGATTCATAGACACACAGATTAGCCAGTAATGAGGTCTTTGTACATTGTTGCTAATGCACCTCTGAATCAAAAAATACTGCTTCATGGAAACAGTCCCTTTTCATTGCAGCTCTTAGCAGGATGATGATAGCATTTCTAAATCCATTGGAAAATTTCCATGGGAACCGGCAAAATACCAAGCTGTATTCTTATCCGTTCCACTTATGCACTCTTGGAACTTGCTCTTTAACCATTCAGCCTCAGGCTATCCATACTGTTCGAACCAGTTGCCTAGGGAACAGCCAGTGTGATACATCTATACCAGGACAAACTCTCTACAGACCAGAGTAATTTTAGGCCCATCAGCTGCATCATCCCTATATGCAAAGGCATGAATTGTACTTTAACAGAGTTCATTTATCTGGACATAGTAAAATTAAGTGATCTAGACACCAGTCATCTTAGTTTTATGAAGGGCTGGTCCTGTTTCCTGAACCTAACAAGCTTCTTTGGAAGGGATGCGGACGCTGTGGACTGTGTGGGACACTGTTTATCTTGACCTGGCCAAGACTTCTGATAATATAGAAAATACTGGTATTTCTGAAAAATTAGACAAACTTATTGTGAACTGTTCATTGTTTACTAAATTGCGAACTGGTTATCCGACAGATCTCAGTTTGGGAAATCTGCTGGTACCCTCTCTGAATGTAAAACTGCATCTTGTGAGGTACCGCTGCCGGTACCCTCTCTGAATGTAAAACTGCATCTTGTGAGGTACTGCTGCCGGTACCCTCTCTGAATGTAAAACTGCGTCTTGTGAGGTACCACAGGGATCAGTGTTGGGCCCTCTCCTCTTCAGCATTTATTATGTAAATATCTAACAGATATCCCAAAAGTGTGGTTGACTACAAACTGAGCCCTGTTACCTGCTCACCCACTGATACCAGCCTGTGGTCACTACATCTAACTCCAGTACTGCAGGAGCTCTGCTACAAGGTGTGACTTGCAAACATTTTCGCTGAGAATGTGGTCATTTTACAATAGCCTGCATTCACTCCATCTGATCCTGATACTGCAGGAGCTCTGCCATAAGGGAAGGGACAAATCCTAAATTCTTTCAGTGAAAATTTTGTGATTTTTTTACAATAGCCTGTGTTTATTACATCTGACCCTGATACTGCAGGATCTCTGCCACAAGGGCCCACTCCCAAACATTACCACTAAGATTTTTGTCATTGTACAATATAAGCAAATTTAACATGAAGCATCTTGTGTATTAACTTTATCTAGTCAAATATGTGCCTGACCTGTGCAGGAATGTGACTGTAACATCCCTCCATTGGTCTCTTGACCAATAGATTACACTATATATGCTACTTACTTAGTCCCTGCATTCACAATATGTAAGAAACCCTGTTCTTTATACTGCAATGCTAATTGCTTTGCATTAACTATAACTTGATCACACCGTGTTATAACTTGACTCAAAGATGCTTTACTATTATACTTCTTGCATACACATTTGAATTCTGACTCCTATTCCCTAACCCTTCCCAAACAACCTTACTACTATCACACAAACACTCCTGTTTGTTTTTACCTAATTCCAACTTCCATTTAATCTTTTAGCACCACTCCCAACTACCTTTCTTCCTCCCATGGTGCTTTGCATTATATTCATTCATAGTCACACCCCTCCCTAACAGTACCTATCTATTCTACATTGTATCTTCTACTTTTCCAAATAAACTCTCACTTCATATTTTAACTACATCCTCATACCCTATCCTTTAAACCCCTCTGTTCCTTACATTCCAGAGAAGATACTATGACAACCTAACTCTCTTCCTTCATAGAAAGCTCTTTTTCCTACCTACCCTTTACCAGCTTTCAGACTTCACCACCACTTAATATCCTACTGTCCTGCACCCTCTTGTTTCCTTCTTGAGCCCTTCTTCCCCCTATCTGCCATCTATAAAATACCGATCCTTTTACTTAATCATGCTACTCCTCAGGTTATCTTCTATTCTTGTCCTCCTACTGGGCCATCTCTCATCCTGCCATGACTCAATAATAGCTCTCAACATATGACCACCTCTGTCCTCCCTATACTCTCCATATATTGCATCAAACCTATTTAATGATGCCCCTTACCTTTATATACAGACTGATTAACTCCATTTCAACTCAGACCAAAACAAAATTAAGTGGAAAAATACTCTCCATAAAACAAGTATCAATATTTCCTCAATATACTAAAATCCTTCTAGGAGGAGACATTCACCCTAATCATGTTCCCACGTATCACAGTGAACATCAAGACAATTCTCTCCCACGTACTACTCTAACCCCACAATGGTCAACCCTCAACCCAAGTAATCTCACTTTTGCTGCCAAAAATGTTAGAGGCATAAGTAATAAAGCTGTTGAACTACATGCTTGGGTTACCCAACATAAGCCTGATATTCTTACCGTAACTGAACCTTGGTTCAAAGCCAGCTCAAACAACTCCTAAATTACACCTCCCAGATATAAAATCATCTGTAATGACCATAAAAACAGGAAAGGTGGTGGTATTGCTTCAATTTTTCCCAACTACCACTTTTTCCCTTACAGTAAACCAACACCAACATTCAGTTCAACACAGCTTCTTATTACTTTCTTGAAAATAAACAAGTATAAACAAACATGTTTTTCTGTCCTTTACATCCCTCCTGGTGACAATACAGGTATACTGGAAGATATCCTACATTAGCTATCTATAACAATTCCACAAGAAAAAAATACTAATAGGTGTCATGAATATCAATTGGTTGGGCATAAATTCTACCATCTCTAGCATGAACTTATATGGTTTCACAAAACTAATTAATAGCCCCACATATTATAGCAAGACATCAAATTCCCTACTAGAATGGAAACTAGTATCAGACCACAGTAAATACATCACCACAGGTGGAATGTCAGACTCTCTCAGTGACCAAGTTCCAATATATACAACCAGGCATCTCACATATCCACTTAAACA
This sequence comes from Protopterus annectens, assembly GCF_019279795.1. Taxonomy (NCBI): domain Eukaryota; kingdom Metazoa; phylum Chordata; order Ceratodontiformes; family Protopteridae; genus Protopterus; species Protopterus annectens. The sequence continues at coordinate 28,289,464 of NC_056741.1, forward strand.
ACTTGTTTATAAAGCAATATGCGACCTTTCCTAGTTTAACCCAGAAATGTTTATTACTACTTTATCATCTATTAACTAGAACTTAAATCACCTTAAATTAGGTCTTCTATATAGAAATAAAAAATTTCTTACTCAGGAAGCTAGAATAGCCCTCACACATGCTTACCTTCTCCCCGTTTAACTTATTGCTCACAAATTCTTACTAACCTTAACTCCTCTCTGCTTACTAGACTTGAGACTACATATCACAAAGTAGCCAGATTTGCAACCCAACAATCCTATAGATCGCACCATTATCTCTCTCTAAGATATGCAAACTGGCTAGAACTGCCCCACCTCCTCCTTCTCTCTCAGCTCCAAACCATACACTCAATTCTTTACCAGCCATCCTTCTGTCCAGCTTTACACTCTATTATCTCCCATTATGCTCCTTCAAGAAACCGCCGTAGCTCTTCCCAAGACCTTCTAAAAATCTACAAGCCCAACTCTAAAGCTGGATGTAACTTATACAGCTACCACCCCTCTATTGAATGGAACAAACTTCCCCTTGAAATTAGAACACACATGCATCCCAAACAATTTAAACTAACTCTAAAAGAATATTTCACCAGGAAATGGATCTGCCAATGCTCAAACCCTCCTTGAAAACTCTCGACTTCACCTTCCCTAATCAGAGTCTTCCTCTTCATTATACTTGTACTGTATCCTGTTTGATAAATTGCAAAAAAAAACTTTTTATTCCTATGTTGCTTTTTTATACTAACTACTACTTTTTTAAAAATTGTTATGGCTGCAATCTAGCAGTTATTAACATTTTTTCTACTTAAATAATATTTGTATGATGACTAAAGGTAATCTGTAAACTCTCAAAAATGCCACTTGTATAATATCTGTAATCATTGACTAAATGTTATATATATATATATGTACTGGAGCTTTTCTCCCCGGGCCTCTGCTGAAAAAGGGCTTCGGCTCAGTCAGACATTCCCGGTCAAATGTAAAATAAATAAATAACTTCCTGAAAATCCTGCCTTTAGATGATGCTATAAATGAATTCAATACCAATTTCCTGAATATCCTAAATAGCTTTGCATTTCCCAGAAGGAAATGACTAAAAACAAATAATTCAATTCAGAATGGCAAAATTATAAAAACACCAAAATATCTTGAATACTTCAGAATGCTTCTGAATCGTACTGCAAAGCAAATAAGTGAAGACAAAAAAGTTATACTATAATAACTTTCAGAACAATAAACCAATGTAATCCAGAGGGTTCAAGTGAAGTCTGGTATCCCACCTATGACCCACTGGGTGACAGGAATAGCAAGCAACAGAATATAAAGGGTACGTCCAGATAAAATCACATTAGCTAGTAGATCTAGGAGACTGTCTCTCTGATACTCTCCTTGTGGGAAGAATAAAGACACCCTGTTGAAGTTTTCCAGTAGATTATTCTCATAAGTAGGTAGATGGATGAGTGTTCTTGTTCTAATACATTACATTCAACAAGTCAATTATTTAAAGGCAGTAACAGATAATGGTGGGAGGTTCCATGGCAGCTGATTGGAGGAAAATCTGGGAGACAGAAAAACAATGAGCCAATCCCAATGCTTAGAGGTTAGCCCCTTATTTGAATATTCCTGAAAGATCTGTGTGGGTTTACCAGTTCAACAGCCTGTGGAACCTCATTCTTAGTTAAAAGGTTTTATTTTTATTTTTATTTTTAACTATTAACAAACAAAGCATGACAGCACACTATGAGCTACAACTATAGAACTATATATAAGAAAGCACTTTCACATGAGCTTCATCGGGTCCATCTAATGGAGTGGTTTCCACTTTGGTAAATTAAATTGCCTGCTTTTACGAGGCTATCACCAGACTTTATTAGTCTGTTTTGTAACACATGTAAAATAAGAGGCTATCTGCATCAGTGGGGTTCATATTCCTTGCAGCTAAGTATGAAAGCTTTATTACAGAACTTTTACCAGTCTATCACATGTATAATGAGTGGCTGTGGCCACTTTTACGGGATTCGTCATCTCCTGACATATAATATGAAAGGTTAATGTTCTCTTATTCTCTTGTATAACAAAAATGTTTACAGTGGCTGCTAATAATAGTTATATGATTAATGTGACCAGTCCCTGTTGTTCTTCCTCTTGATAAAGACAGCCCTTTTTACATGCAGAAGTAATCACTTAAAGCTATAATAGTTGAGTCCCATTTTTGAAAAGTACATGCATCCAGGGAAATAGCACACAGTGGAAAACAAGTCGAAGTGGTAATTTTTTACGGCGCTCATGGGTGTGCACATGTAGGAGGAAAACCAGTAAAAAATGAGTCAAGTTTGAGACCTCAGAACCTTTTGTGTGGGTTTACTGTGCCCATGGTATACAAATCCACCAAGTGGTGAACTACAGAGTATACAAAAACTTTTATTAAACATAAGAATCTCAGATCTGCTTTGAGCATAGGCACACTTTGCCCATTGTGTAAAGACTATAGCAGTGTCAAGAGATGTCCTGGAACAATAATTTTCATTGTATTGCAGATTATAGAAATTTTGTTAAATACAGGCCCAGTGGCTACAGTATCTATACCTGGTTGCTTTGGGGTAGCTGCAGTGACAGGTGGAATGCTCTTGACCCCTGACCATGGTTTTAAGACACTCCAGTCTGTAAACCTTGTAGGAGCAAGCATTTTTAATTATCAAAGTGGAAACTGCTCTATTAGATGGACCTGATGAAGCTCAGGCAAAAGTCTTTTCTTAAATATAGTTCTATAGTTGTGGCTCATAGTGTGTTGTCATGCTTTGTTAATAGTTAACAATAAAAATAAAACCTTTTAACTAAGAATGAGGTTCCATAGGCTGCTGAGCTGGTAAACCCTCACAGGTCTTTCAGGAATATTCAAATAAAGGACTAACCTCTAAGCTTTGGGATTGGCTCCTTTTATTTCTGTCTCCCAGATTTTTCTCCAATCAACTCAAATGGAACCTCCCATCATTGTATGTAACTACCTTTAAATAACTGACCTGTTGAATGTAACGTATTAGAGCAAGAACACTTGTCCATCTACCTGCTTAATTGAATAAACTACTGGAAAACTTCAACAGTGTCTTTATTCCTTCCACTGGGAGGGTATCAAGCACAGAGTCTCCTGGATATGCTAGCTGAAGTGAATTTATCTGCACTAATATTCATACTCTGTAAGTTTCAGAACAATAGTAAACACAGCGCTATAAAAATATGGACAGCTATTAAAGAAATCTCACATACCTGCTAAAATTCAGACTTCTCCCTTCTCCCAATAATTCGCCACTTGAAACTGCAAAACGATTTGAATTTTTATTTCATAGATACTACAACATCTGTAACCAAGGATTCCCCAACGTCTAATCCTATCCCTGCCCAAAAACCACATATCATCATATCCACTTTCACCTTCAAACCTATGCCCACATCGTATATAAAACTACTCTTAAACAAACTCAAACAATGCTCTACTTCTGCTGATGACCTTCCAGATGAGCACCTTAAAATAACAGCCAGTAGCATTACCTATCCTGTCTCAGTCCTTATAAATAGGGCAATCCCGGAATCCCACATTCTCTCTCTCTGGAAAAAGTCACACATTATCCCTCTGCACAAAGAAGGAAATTCAACTGACATTACAACCTTTAAACCTACAACAATCTTATCCCCCCTCCAAATTACTTGACAACTCTATTCATAAATGGCTTACCAGGGTAAGTCAAACCAGACGCCATTGAATGATGGGATCATCGACCCACGTCTGCAAAAGTGACAATGTCGAATTCCGACATTGTCAAAATATGACTTGACTTTGAACTTGGAACGGGCTTTAACATGGGTCGAGATAGAGGCGAGATTCATACTTCAACAATGTCAGGTTTGACATTGTCGCCGTTCGGCTTCTGGACTTCGACTGAAGTGGGTAGAGCTAAACCCACTTCAACCTTACCATAGTAAACCTTCAAAAGCAATTATTAAGCTATGTCCTGCTTTGGGCATCACAAAATTCAGAACTTGAACAATGCAATAACAAAGCTGCTAAATTTGCAGCAAATAACCCTTTCAGAACCCACCACTAGAGAGCCCTAAAAAATCTAAATTGGTTAGAACTACCCCATCAATTAACATATACACTTCTTCTTACCACCTATAAAATTATCCAGAATCCCTCTGCTTGTAAAGCACTTAATAACATTTTACACTGCTTTGTCTCATTTGGTCCTTATGATCCAATGAACAAAAACTCTTATTTGAACACAAACCTATCAAAGCTGCTGGGCATTGTCTGTACTTGTACCAGGTTACTAAGGCCTGGAACTCCTTACCTGTATGCATCAGGTCAGTATCCTCCCTCCCATCCTTCAAAACCATTGTGAAAGACTCCCTAGCCAAAAGCTGGCTCTGTTCTTGCTCAACAGCAAGATAAACTATATCCCTTAATATGAACAAATACCTAGCCATACCTTAAATCTCCTAACTCTCCCTTCTTCACTTACTTCCTTACTTCTATCAATTTCTCTCCCCGGCTTTCTCTGTAAACATACCATAAGTCTGGTTTCTCTCCTATTTTGCAGTTGCTGTTTGTAATATACCAATTTACCTTTAATTTTTCTATAAACTGACTAACATTTCACTAAATATTAAATTATTGTCATATACACATTTCATTTATCTATTGTTAACCAATACTTTCATATTATGACTAATTTGGTGTAGTTATTTAAAATGTAGATGTTTTGTATTATTTTTGAAGATTGTAAAATTATTGTTATTAAAATGTTTTTGTAATATTTTGGAACTTTTCTCCCTGGGCCTCTGCTGAAAATAGGCTCCTACCCAGTCAGACCTTCCCAGTAAATAACTATCAATAAATAAATAAAAATAAATAAATACTAAACATCTCCAGCTAGGGCTAGGATATGTAAATACATGATGTACCAAAAACATCTTCAGCTAAATGTGGAAAACATGCAGCATAGTAGTTTTTGCTAAGAAAGACTGCTCCTGTCTCATATGGTATAAATGGGGCTCCTCTTCAGATAGACACATTCATGAGAGACCTGGTTATTTTGTGGATATCTATTTCATTTGATCATTGTGTTCCCACTGTAGACAGGAAATCCATGCAGCCCAGTTAATTTCCAAGAGCTTATATTCAAAATCCAGAGAAGTCATCCTACCAGTGAACTCTTCTGTTATCAAAATCATCTTAAAATGCAATGTCCTTATTATAGGCACACATTCATGAATACTATGAATCTGGGAAGCCACCCAAAGATTTCCAATCAAGAACATTTAAATGCCTTAAATCCTTCAGCTATCGCAATAATAAGCATGGCTTTCCTTTTACTTAGTAGCCTACTGGTGCCTGTGCCTCACTTTTTGAGCTATGAAAGACCCAGTCCTATTTGACCTACTGTTTCTGCAGAAAAACAATAGCTGTGCAAAAACCTGCACTAGGGTCCTAAATCTACTCCGTCAAATAACAAGACTTACTGGAGAGATATATTCCAAACTCTGTATATTCTCAGTCTATGGAATACGTTACCACTACAGGCTAAACAAAGTATTTATATTGGTTACCTTTAAAAATAGTCGATGACTGGGTGGGTAGATGCAAATTTACACCATGATAGTCTTGTAGGACCCTGATTGATTTGAGAGGTAGGGATTGTTAAGTACACACAAAGGGTGGCGAGAATTTTATAAGTGTCTACTTAAAAGTATATATGCTAGGCATTATATGATACCTGGAAATACTTGACTAGATTTGTTTTTATATTTCCAGGTTTTCTGCAGTTGAGCTAAACACTTCTCCTTTCAATCTCTCATCCTGCCCTACAACTTCCGTATTCTCCTCTGCAGCTTCTTTAAGCAAGTTAAAGTTATTTCTTGGGCCAGATCTTTGTATTAATTGTTAGTGTCTTGCTCCTCCTCACTTACACATTTATTTTTTTGTGTAATTTCCACAATTCCTGCACTGTTATCCTTATTTTAATCTACAGCCACTTGTTGTGCTGCTCGACTGAATTGACGTTTCCTCTTGTGTGCGTTCTGAACAGTAATGCTGCATGAATCCACATCTGCCATATTTGTTACCATGATTTTCGCTAGTTCAGTCGTGTTCTGCACAGACGTATATTCTTCCTCATATATATTATTGACATTACCCTCCTCATCAGAGAGAAGCGTTGTACCTCACAGTCACTCTGCCATAAAGTGAATCATAGTTACAGTGTGCTGGAATTAGACATTTTGTATGTGTAACAATATGTTCCTTCCCCTCTGTCTGTCCATGCACCATATGTTATCAATTAGCTTCATTTTGTTTTACATAACGATTTGTCTGACAAGGCATTTGCAACAGCTGGAGTGGCCACAGAGGTTCCTCAGGGTATCAATAATATGTAGCATATCGTCTACTCTGAGGTGATCTCTGCCTAACATATAAAGCTATGTCAAACCCAGAGCTGTTGGACATGCTACACCTAAAGAAATCCCAATCCCTCCAAGCTACATGCTCTAGGGACCTAAACCTTGTCACCACAATAAACAGGACATGCTGGAGGGATAGATTCCTGTCCCAGAGACTTCCCATACTCTGGAACAGGCTACCCATCTATGTCAAGCAAAGTTCTTCATTAGCACTCCAAGAAAAATCTTGATGAGTGGATGGGAAATAGGAAATACATCCCGGGGATCACTTCTGTGTCTCTGCTCAACAGTGGCACAGGAAAATAACTTTCTTGGGTGGCGTAAGCCAGGGAACCTTGTTGGCTAGGCTTACATAGGCCCTTGGGCCAATAGCCTAGTACCTACCTATGAACCTATGAACCTATCTCCCATGCAGACCGCCTCAAAACCCTGTCCTTGTACTCGGTCTCTTGCTGACTATAGAGAGGAAATCTATGCCTAACGTACAAGGCATTCTCCAGTCCAGCCCTGAATGATCTGTTACACATTAGCAAAACAAACAGCACTAGAATTACCCAGTTTAAGGATTTAAACCTCATCTGTGACATAAAGAATACATGTTGCAGGGACTGGTATGCGGCTCACAGATTACCCTTCTCTGTTGCAGACTCCACATTCATGTGAAACAGAACTCTTTCCTAAGCCTGTTTAAACATCATCTGGACCAATGGAGAAGAAATCGCAAACTCACCCCTTGTTTGTCACCTGTGGACCTTATGGACAAGGGCAGTTTGTAGATGCCCTAAGGCACAGGACATTGATAATTGGGAAAACTGGGGTATGAATAGTTAGGCTTAGGGCTATTAGCCTAGAAATCTCATATGAAACCATCATTTCATATTCAGTATTAAATTATAGTTAGAAATATCACTTTGTGAAGAACTGTTTTTTTTTTTCTTTCCCAGTGTCCAACCCCCCCCCCCATTTAAACAGCACAGAATGCCAAAGCTGATTTTGCATAGATATTTACTGCTAGTGTAAATTAATACATTTCCTTCTCTCAACTGAATATTTCGAAGCAGAATTGTATTTTTTCCCTCCAAAACTGTAACACACCATTCCACAAACCTCTACATATCTAAAATGTAGAATATTTACGTGTATTGCATTTTGTTCTCTCAACAAGCCATGTCCTGTTATTTGTGTGTAGCACAATGGCAGGATGCATGCATAATACTTGCAGGCCTTATTTTCAAATAACTGTCTTTCTTTTCCTTTTGGATGAGTTGATATAGGTCTTTCAGATCTCTAAACCACTTCTGAATTCTCTTCAGCCTCTGATATCATCACAGTGTTAGAGGCAGACTCCAAAGTATCTGGTGTCTGCCAGAGAACTAAGGCTACAATCATGTCAGGATGCATGATAAATAACTCACTAACAGGAGTTGTGGTATAGTGTACATGAGGTATATCCTGCAAACCGATTTCTCTAGAACTTCTGTGCGTAACGTACGACATGTCAATCACTGTAAGCAGCTCATTAACATTTAAAGGTTTACAACCCGTATCTAATGTACTACTCCATTCAGATAAAACACCTAATAAAAGACTGAATTTCTCATCCAGGACGGTTGAGGCTACTTCTTGAAATATCTTTGTAGACTTTTTCTACATGCATTCAACCCATAATTAAACAGAACAAAGCTCACCTTCCAAACACTCTCTTCAATTCACTGCAGCAGGCCTCTGTGGCATCATTATTTATACCTTGAAATGGAATATAATAAAGGAATTTCATGGGCATCCTGACAAAATTATCATTAGTCACTATGGCAATCACCCACTGAAAAAGCAACATAGCTGTTGTGGGACTAACCAGGTCAACAACAGCAGCAAAAATGAGGTAGATATGTTCACCATGCTCATCCATTTTAAAACGATGTTTAAGTTCAACCATTTTGCTGTTAGGATTTCTTGCTGTACTCATGCTAGCATTTAGGATTATACTTGTTCATAACCCCTCTCTACAAAGGAAATGTGATTTAAACACCAATGCTGTGTCTTAAAAAGACTACTTTTTTGTTAGAAACAGTGACCACCCTTCTTATTTTTTATGTAGCAACAAATCACTTATATTTAATAATAGGTTTATAGGTAATTAGTAGGCTAGTTGCCCTTGTTGGCCATTTTAAGCCACGCCAGTTTTCCATTTTGTGATCAATATAAACTATCTCATTTGGATATAGACAGGCTATACCCATCCCATGGTCGATTATTATATAGTACTCATAACAATAATAATTGTGATTATACCATAGGTGATTTGAGGGGACCCATGCTTGGGATAAAGCACATAGGAGCCAATGCTGCCCATCAGAAGTACGGGGGCAGTCCTTGGATATATTTTCTATTTCACATCCATAGATTCAACTTGCACTCAAATATGGACAGGGATGAACTTTGCTTTATGTGAATGGGGAGTCTGTTCCAGAGCAGCAGTATCCTCTGTGAGATATACCTGTCCCTCTAAACTGATCTGTTGATGTTGCAGAAGAGGTTTAGAACCCTAGACTGACTTATTTCCAATTCCATTTGACTTGCTGATGTGCAATAAATCCATCAATAATAGGTTGGAGGCTGCCTTGTATACCAGGCACAGGTCACCATTTAGCAGTGTATAAGATACCAGGTATAGTGACATGGCTTTGAGTCATTCCATGTAGGACATGCTGTTTAGGCCTTGTATCATTTCAGTAAAGTATTTGTCTGGGTGTTCCAGTTGTTGCAAGTGTCTGAACAGATACATGTCAAAGGAGGCATTATACTTAATGACTGTCCTGATGAGGGCTGAGCAAAGGGGGGCAATGATATCTTTAAGTCTAGACACAATCCTTTTGTTAATAAACTGTGCAGTATAGAAGGACTTTCTTACAACAATGGACACATTTTGGTCAAAAGTTAGGCCATTGTCCACATCTGTTCCCAAATCCTGAACAAATGGGTCAGCATTTGGGGCATATTGCCAATTTGATAGTGCCCTGGGGTAGATGACTTCCAAAGGATACATAATGCATTTTTTAGCATTTAATTTCAGGCCATGATT
>NC_056741.1:28304019-28331519 GCF_019279795.1 Protopterus annectens
CAGAAATAAAGCTTGTCAGTAAGTCAGTATCATCCCTGAGGAAAACTGTGCTAAGCTTCAGAACAGCCCAAGAGTAGTTCATTTAGAAGTAGATATTTTTTAAATAAAAACAACAGACAGCTCTAGCTGTATTAACTGGTTTGTATTAAACCCAGTATTGTACTGTTATCTGTTTTGTTTATAAACGGAGATGGGTAGGTATGCTGATATTTGTGCATATATTCAGGTACTGATAAGTGCACTGACTGTTACTGTTTTTATATGTAGGTATAGGTAGGTGAACCAGTGCTCAGTGTGTTTGTGTCCAGGTACAGGTAAATGCACTGGTAAACATTGTATTTATATTTAGGCATATCTTTAGCAAAGCATAGTTATAATCAGGTAGATGCAGATGTACTATTTACTGTACTTATATGCAGGTACAGGTAAGTGCACTGTTATTTACTGTACTTGCGCCTAGGTGCAGGTTGGTATACTGGTATCTACTGCACTTGTATCCAGATTCAGGCAGCTGTATTGATATTTATGGTAGTTGTATCCAAGTGTATGTAGGTGCACTGATGTCTACTGCGCTTGCATCCAGATACAGGTAGGTTCGCTGATATTTACTGCACTTATACTCAGGTGCAGGAAAGTGCATTGATATTTGCAGTACTTATATCCAGATTTAGGTAGCTGTATGGGCATTTACTGTAGTTTCACCCATGTGAAGGCAGCTGGAATAATAGTTACTGGGCTTGTACACAGTATACTGGGATTTGCTGTGCTTATACACACATACAGGTAAGTGCATTTAGATTTATTGTACATGTACTCAGGTACATGTACTTGTGCTAATATTTATTGCTATTGACTCAGGTATAGAAGACTGCCCTCCTTCCTTATATCCAGCACAAACCTAGTGTGCTTATATCCAGGCAAAGATAAACACATAGACTAACCATGTGTTTAGCTAAATGCATCAATATTTATTATAATTGAATGCAGTTGTAATTTGAAGCATTAACATTTTCTGTAGTTGAATAGAGGTTCTAGCGGGACTGGTCATTATTATTTTTTTTGGTAGAGGCAAACACATAGAACAGTGCTCTTTTATCAAGACAACAAATCTGAGACTGCAATGTCTGTGATTCTAGCTTATTACCTTTTCATAGGCTGGCTGGAACAGTATAAGACAACCTAAGCAGCTGCCTGGGGCCCGGTGATGGCTGGAGGGGGTCCTAGCCATAAAATGTTAAAAAAGTCACATTTAAAAATAAATAGATAAATAAATAAATAAATATACTGTTGCTTTAAAAATAACTTCTTCTTGCTTTTCCCAGTTAGGGGTCACCACAGCGGATCACCTGTCTGCTCATGATTGGCAGTGGAATTTTATAGTGTTGAGTTGCCAGCCCAACCTTCCATGGAAGGCACACACATGCACGCACTCATGCCTAGGGCCAATTTAGAGTGTCCAATCCACCTACAGCATGTGTTTGAGATGTGGGAGGAAACCGGAGCAAACTCACACGACCACAGGGAGGACATGCAGACTCCGCACAGAAGGCACCCCAGCTGAGGATTGAACCAGAGAACCTCTTGCTGTGAGGTGACACTGCTAACCGCTACACCACAGTGGCCACCCTTGCTTTAAAAATAACTCTGGCTGTGTTATTCTACAAGTAAGTGATATCATCCAGAATAAAGAGTAGTGGAAGTTCCCTGATGCCCTCCCTAAATTTACCCTAGTAGTATAAATACCACCTTTGGTCTTTCTTGAAAAGAGGCAATTAGCCTAGTAGAACTAACCTGGTCAACAACAGATAAATAAAATAAACAAAATTCTCTGAGAAGTTTTAAAGGTGCAGTTTTAAGTCGATAAGTGGCTCTTGCAGAGATTTGGAGCTGTTTGGCCTTTTATATAAAATTGCTCTGATGTTCTTTGCCATTAGATAATTGCAGGTCTGACCATAAGCTAATTACCCCTGATGTCCACATTCCACCCCCGCCGCCCCCAGTAGGGAAACCTCCATAAAAACTTCTCCAAAGCTAACTTCATGCTACTCAAGTCAGAAGTGTCAAACATCATGACACCCATGCAGACGGGAGCTAAAAGTTCGACTGCTGAATCCTACACTAAAGCACAGTAAGAGCACATCCACTCCTGCATGAATCGTGCCATTCCCAATAGAACCAAGATGCTCTAATCCAAAAAAAAGAAGCCAATCTGGTGGTTCCCTGCCATAAACAAACTATACAACAGAAGGAAGAAATTGTTGCAGAAAAGAAGAAAATCCCAGGATGTAAAATACGCCCTTACCAGCCTCAGTAAGAAGCTGAGATCCCTCATAAAATCCTCCAAAGCTAGTTACAAAAATAAAATTGCCAACGATTCCAAGGAAAACTGCAAGGCATTCCATAGTTATGTCAAGAATCTAAATGGCAGTGCTCAGATCTGCTTTGAACTACAACAGAATGGCATTAAATATACTGATCCCAAGGATATTGCCAATATCCTGGCAGATCGATTCAGTGGCAACTTCACCCCCCTCTCACCCCCTAAAGGGTCCAGCTCAATACCAACAGATTGCCAAATTCTGGTAATTATGGCCACACAGGTAAAAAACGCACTCTCCAAAGCTAAGAATACAGCATCCATGGGACCAGACGACATCCCATGGCTGTGTACTGATCCCACTCCACAAGGGGGGATCCACATTGGATCCCGGGAACTATCGTCCCATCAGTCTGACTAGCCTGATCTGCAAAGCCATGGAACGCATTATCATGGAACTTATAAACAAAGACATTGGTAACCTTCAAACAGTGGACCCAACCCAGTTTGGTTTTGTAAAGAGCCGATCTTCTCTCCTCAACCTGATTGACTTCTTCGAATCAGTATCCAGAGCCGTGGATGAGGGCAAGGTGGTCCACACAGCCTATCTGGACCTTGCCAAGGCCTTCGACACCATCCCCCACTCTGGAATCATACATAAACTTACTAAGCTGGGCATTAATCCCTATGTCACTCGATGAGTTGTCAACTGGCTTACTGACAGAACCCACACTGTAAAAGTAGCCGACTCAAAATCCATCTCCAGACAAGTGACAAGTGGAGTACCTCAGGGTTCAGTCCTGGGACCGCTCTCGTTTGGCATCTACTTCTCTGAAGTACAGGCCAGCACTAAGGGACTCTGGCTAACAAAGTTTGCAGATGACTGCAAACTGGGAGCCATTATTGAATCCCCAAATGATGTGGATATTCTACAAAATGGCCTTACAGAAACAGATGCTTGGTGCCAGTGCCATGGGCTCAAGCTCAATGCCAAGAAATGTATAGTTATCCCCTTTGAGAAAAAAACATGTACCCATGAATTACCACATAAGTGGCAGTATACTAAACACCGAAAGTGTGATAAGGGACTTAGGGACACAAGTGGACAGTGGTCTCACCTTCGATAACTACATTGCCACACCAGTCAGGAAATTCTTCTATGAGGCACACCTCATCATTAAGGGCTTTTCATCCAGAAAAAAGGAGGTCATTGTCCCACTGTACTCATCCCTCATTAGACCCATTATAGAGTACAACACCCCGTTTAGTATGTACCTCACAAGACATCTGCAACAACTGGAAAGGCCGCAGAAATACCTCACTAAAAGAATCACAAGCCTAAAGCAGATGCCCTATGCTGACCGTCTAAAAAAAACTCCAGCTACACTCTGTCGCATATCGCCTGCTCAGAGGTGATCTCTGCTTAACATACAAGGCCATGTCAAACCCAGAGCTGTTGGACATGCTACAGTTAAAGAAATCCCAATCCCTCAGAGCCACACGCTCCAGGGATCTAAACCTGGTTATCACAATGAACAAAACATGCTGGAGGGATAGGTTCCTGACCCAGAGACTCCCCATACTCTGGAATAGACTGCCCATACATGTCAAGCTGAGCACCTCTTTGACCCTCTTCAAAAAGAACCTTGACGACTGGATGGGAGATAGGAAATTCACCCCAGGGATCATGTCACTCACCCTGTTAGACAGGGGACCAGGGAAGTAATAGCCAGGGAATTGTTATGGCTAGGCTTGTATAGGCCCTAGGGCCGACAGCCTAGTACCACCCTATGAACCTATGCATAAATTCTATTCTCTGTGGTTTGAAGAAGTAGTGAGGTGTTAACATCATATAACGGGGCAATAGCAGGTAATGATTATTTGAGTGTTGTTATAAGTACATTGATAGCTATAACCATTCATGCTACTGATGATAGTAAACTGGAAATTATACCAGTGGCCTTAAACTGTTGTACTACATTAGTGGAGATCTTTTCTGTATGTTTATGGAAAGATAAGGTTTTGTGCAGGTGCTTATAGAGATATCTTTGATATGAGGAGAAGGAAAGTGGAGTACCGTAGGGAACCAAAACAGAAGGAGCAGTAACACTGGAAAAAGAACTTTTGGACGTTTGAGATTTTTTTTTTTTTTTTTTATGTTGATTCAAAGCATATAATCAGTGAGCCAGCAACTTTATTCTGTAGTCTGTTTCAAAGACTAAAATTATAATTATATGTTTACATTAGGAGTGCATTATGGATATGTAAATTAAGTATTACATCACATTTGTGTACCATTCCATAGTCAGGCTGGAGAAATAAGAATGATAAGCATTTATCCATTTTGACTAAGGACGGGAGCTGTGTTAAATTAACCATCTGCTTGTTATAATTGTATTAACAGTCTGTACTAGACTCACAGTGCATCGTGGTTATGCACAATGGCTAAGACATGCTATTAATGTGGTAGAAAGCACAATGCTGTGACAGTAATGCTTCTTCATCTATTGGACAGATGGGATATTGCAGCTATAACAACCAGCCACCTGTTGGACAGAAGGCTCATCTGTTAACAGCTCTCTGCCAGTTGGGCAGAATGCACATATACATCTCGAATCATCAGTTAGGGTTTGGAAAAACATTAATAAATTAACAGCTAAAATAAAATTAACCCCCCCACACCAGAGTATTCACCAAGATACTGCAAACACAATTCTCAGTTATTTTAAATCAGTTATTGATAACTTTTCACAATTAGCTATCTCCAAAGACATAATCTCTGCATCTTCTATTGTCATCACTAGCTACTTAAGCTCTCTATAATTAATTACTTCAACACCCTTTAACCAAATGCAAGCAATAGAGTATACAAAGTAACACTGGACGTGATGCTCATTATATTTTTGTAGAACTGTTCCACTGTAACTGTTTACAAATTCAGCAAGTACTACCTCTATACCATTTTGTTTGTAAGTACTATAATTTGAGTCCCTACTATGTAACTCACAATTGTATCAAAATGTTATATGTCTATGTTCTTTTTGAAATGCTTCATTTATGTTTATGTAAATGTCACTATGCGGAGCTTCTCTCCTTGGGCCTCCAGTACTGCCCAATTAGACTTTCCTGGTAAACAAATGTAAAATAAATAAATAAAATAAGAAAACATTCTTCCAAACAGTGAAGTCAATACTCTATTTCAACTTTGTTTTTACTTCATCCAATTACTGCCAAAACAACTAAAAAACTAAACCTAACTCTGGGACAAGCCCTGATAGTGAACCATATGACCAAAGATCGAGTAGTAGCTCCAGAGGCTGAAAGACATATCTCTCAAGTGTGCCATTTTAAGAAGAAGAGAAATGCTTCTCATTTTGAGCTGTAAAAAGTCAACGTTCCTCACAGTTCCACAATGACAGTGTCTATCACATATTCAGTGTTCAGGGGTGAAGCCAGGATTTTCAAACGTGTACTTAACGCTTCCACACTACTGTCCCCTGAACAAGTTGAACCCCTGCCTTCATGCTTCATGTAATATCTAGTGACATTTATGCAATTAGAAATTGATAAAAGACTGTGATTATAGGTGTATAAATGAAAAGTTTCATCTTCTTATCAGTTTAAATTTAACTACCAATTTGCACTTCACTGTATTTATCTCATTATTTCAAATGTTAAAACAATAACTTTTAGGAATGGAAACTTATGCTTTTAGTGTACACATTTCAAATTCTGGAAAATTTCACATTTAGGGTAGTTATATAAGGTCTGTATTTTGTATGTAAACAAATGAATAACCATCCGTATTCATGTGTACCCTATTTAATATTGTAGTAAACAAACTTTTGTTGTATACATCAAGCAATTAAAGCTTTTGCCATCTGCTAAATTTTCATCAATGCAGAACTGAAAAAAATGCCATGAAAACATTTGGGTTGCTGTTGAAATTCTGAGGCCAACTTGCTGCTTCTTGGAACAGCAAAACTAAATTTGTGACTAGGGAACATATACTAATTGTGATATTGTGGTACCTCAGACTACTCCCCTTCTTCTGAGGTAGATTTTTCTTGGATTTACTACTGCATGCAGAAACATCAAGGGTGTCCAGACACAGCTCCTATGTTCAGGGGTGAAGGATATGAAGCCTTCCTATAAAACTGCTTCAGTGGTATTGTACCAAGTATCAGGATTTGTTGTCTTCGTCTGCCTTTCAGGCATAACTTTCAAAGCTGTAATACTTGCAGTTATGGGTCTTGCACTTTTAAGAAGCATAGCTATTCTGCTATGCAAACATGTCTTATTACTATCATTTTTTTTATAAAATACCAGAAGACAGTACTTTTATGCTCTTTAGCATGCACCATGCCCACCTCTTGTGACAAATCTGTTCTGATGGGATATATTTTAATTTGTCTACAGATTAAGTAATACTTTTTTACAGGAGGTATTTTAGCATTCAGCTTTCATAAACAACCCCCCAGGCACTTCTAAGAACAGGCATTTTAGTTTTTCATCAACTAAAAAAAATGTTGCCCATAAAATGTATTTCAGCTTGTTTCATGCACATACTCCTTCAAAAAATCCATATCGGTGATTCTCAGCACCACAGAAAGTAATTTTACTGGGTAAACCTCCAGTTCTTGATTCTAATTAAGTTCGTTTATTGTACAGGATTTTGCAATATGTAACTGTAGTCACCATTGTCTCTCACTTGCTGAACTGGGCTGGCTTGAACTCCCTCACCTCCTTCAGTGGTATCAACTCTCACTTGCCCACAAACTAGTAAACCATCCACTAAATGTCCCATCCCTCCAGAATCTACTCCAACCCTATCGCACCACCAGACCACTAAGATCCAGCAACAAAAATCACTTGCAGATCACTAAAGCCAATAACTCTGCTGGTGAAGCACTATTCTCTTGCGCCATAGCCAAATTATGGAACTCGCTCCCACCCACAATTACCTCCGTACCATCATGCACCCACTTCAAAACTTTACTAAAAGCACACCTAAAAACATGCCGGCTATGCCCTTGCAACTCCCACTCTAATATCATCCACCCCATCCAACCACTACCTTTCTTTCCACTCCACTAACTACCTTGATTATAGCAAGCTCAGATGCTCGTAAGCCACAGCAGGAACTTCTCATTGTAACATTTGTTAATGTCTGTTATGTACTTCACAGATAAATCTAGTTGTCTACTGATGTACTATGTTCTTCATCTGTAAATATGTTGTAAGTAATTGCTATGTTAAATTGTTAATTGCTATGTAATCCAATGTAACTACTGTCTGTTTATTTTACTGTGGAGCTTTTCTCCCCGGGCCTCTGCTGAAAATGGACCTGCGTCCAGTCGGACACTCCCGGTCAACAAATTTAAATAAACAAATAAATGAATGAATAAATAAACTGAATGCCTCTCAGTCATGCAAAACAGACTGATGGCATGTGGATGGATATGTCTCTGAACCAAATACAATGTTTAGCAGACACCAGAAACAACAAATCGCAGAGACAGAAACCACAAATAAACAAGATAAAGAAAAAAATATTGTATGTGGGTAAGAGCCTTATACATCCAGATATGTGCTGTTGCACTTCCAGATCTCCTTCATTAAATATCATAAATCCACAGGTGCACAACCAGAGGGAAAGGCTAACATCATTCCTTTCTACCTTTGTTCGTGCACCTGATCTACAGCACTTTGCTGCAACCAACAGCAAAGTCAACTTCTAATGAAGTTTCAGAACATAACAGTATCCATGAATAAAAACATATCAGAACTAAAAATCAAAACAAGACACTAAGATTATCTCCAAACAGTAACGGTGAAGAGAAAACAAATGAAATCAGTGGAAAAATAACTTCTTAGAATAATTTTCTGTGTTGTATTGCTCCTCTATGGAGTGCACTTGATAAACAGGTCTATATCACTATGTCAAAAGTTCATTACTGTGAACCTTCATTCATTTTACCAAATACAGCAAATGTTCACTTCGGCAAACGTTCACTACAACAAACAACTCACCCAGGGAAAGGAATGAGTTGCCCAGCATTCTGAATGTCACAGAAAACACAGTATTTCAAACCCACCCAGGTGGGGGTCTACTCCCCCATCCCCCCAGTAAATATACCAACTCCAAGATCACACTACAGTGGGGAAAAAGGGAAAATTTCCAATGATGGCCAGCTCGCTTCTTTCCCTGGGTAAGTCATTCATTGAAATGAACGTTCACTGAAGTGAATGTTTTCTGTATTTGGTTCAGTGAAAGAAGGTTTGTGGTAATGAACCTTTGACAAAGTGATACAGTCTCCTTTCTAAACTTAGACGCTCCTTCTGTCCAATGGTAACAGGCCCTAGGTGGACCATCTCAGAAACTGGGCATCACACCATGCTCAAACATTACACCCATCAGACCGACTACTATTCTATATAAAATCACGCTTAGTCATACTTGTGCAAAATGACACAGGACATATTGGATTAAAAAAGCAGTTTGAAAAGGGGAGATCTTGCTTTTGAATCTGTTGAATTATTTGAGAAAGTAACACTTGATGAAGTGTCTTCCCATCAGAAGTATGAGGCCTGGATCTGAGAGTACCAAAGAATATAATCCTGTCCCATAAAAAATGCAGCCAGTTTTAAAACTTAAAGTAATACTAATAAAGCATTTCTGTGGAGAGAGCTTCACGTTCAGATATGGATGATCTGTGGATCCCAAACTGTGGGTTGGTTGTGCTCTCCCACCCCTACAAACTGTACACTCACTCTGAAGATACTTTGTCTTGGAGACACTCAGAGATTCCACAACCATGGACTTGGCATATACCATCCAACACATATATGTTTTATCTCAAAAGACCTGCTACTCAAAGAAACTGCAACCTTGGACATTTTTACTTAAAGGCTGTGCTCCTCAAAGATGCCATAACCCCAGACCAGGTGGGCATCGCCCTTGTTTTCTTTTAATTCTCTTGATATGTTGATGCCATAATATTGAACCTGGTTTATACTCCCCCCGTGTTTTCACTTTAGTGGACATAACTGTAGGATGCTACAGCCTTGGACCAGGTATCTATCTCTTTTGTTTCCTTTTAGTTCTTTTGATAATTTGGTGCCACAACTTTGGACCTGGTTTATACCCCTCAGTATTTTCACTTTAGTGTCTTTCTATTTGATAGTACTACAACCTTGGACCAGGTATACAATTAAGAGTATATTCTTGCTACTTTAACTATCACATTTATAGTCAATTTAGACAGGCAGTTCTTGTTTCTTATCTTGGGCTTGCTAAAACATTTTTGCATACTAATGAATAATTAAATTAAAAGGAATAGGTGTCACTCCAAATGTCATTCACTGGGTAAAATACTGTCTGAGGAGTGAGATACAAAACATTATCCTTTGGTTTGAATTCCAGAGTTAGGGGAGAAGTAAGTGACCATAAAAATGCATGCATATTCCTAGCTCCTTCCACCCCCCTCCAGTAAACCTTAGCCACTAGCAAACACCTTTCAAAAAATAACAAAGAAAACTTGTCCCCTTCCCTAGCTATGAAGTGATATAGTAGCATGTACTTGTCCAGCTTACTAGGATGCCAGCAACTGAGACTCTCTTGAAGGACCACCCCCCCACACGAAACATGTCCTGTTATAGGTCAACTGATAAGTAAGAATGTATCTTTTAGATCTAAAGACCCTCCTCCATGAGTCCTTATGGTTGTGTTAATCCAAGCAGTAAGGCCAGCAAGGTAGGAAAAAACAGAGAAACAGATCAGAAAAGAACTCAGAAGATGGAGTCAAGGAGAAAGGTCTAGCCAGAAGAGTTGCAAATCCCTAAGTACAACAAATATACTAAAGCTTTGATACAATCAGTACCTCAGATGAAAGAAAAAGGTGCCAGTGTCATCCATAAGACATTATAAAACAAACAATGGGGGACAGGAGTAGATATTCCCAGAGAAGAGCATATTTGAGTGGAGCAAAAGCCAGCAAGTAAAGGCACCCAGTGGCAAATAAAATGCAGTTATTAATCTTCTAAAAAGATGCAGTTTGGCAACTGTGAGCCCTTCACTAATTGGAGCCAGGTAGAGAGATCACCAGTCCATCTAATAAAATCAGTGCAACAGCTTCAATGCAGCTGAGCTGGCTGTGCTCTCCCAGGGGGGTGAAGGGTCTCCTGTCTCCCACAGTTTCCACCCTCTGATGATAGAGGGAAAAGAAAAAAAAACTTCTACGGAGAAGTGGAATCAAGATGGGAGACCTTGACTATGGAAAGTGGTTAAGGAATATGTTGCGCAGGTGTTGGCTTGATGTACCATGATCTTTATGCAGAAGTGTAGCTACAAGGAAGGTTCTTTTACTTATCTGAATTTGTTAATCTGAGTAAAGCAGTGATACACAGGGACCTTTTTCAAACTCAGCCTGGAAGCACTGCTGGTTAGTGTTTTATCAAGCTATGTCTGTAAGTGTGTGTGCATACACACTTTTGTGTGTGTGTGTGTGTGTGTGTGTGTGTGTGTGTGTGTGTGTGTGTGTGTGTGTGTGTGTGTGTGTGTGTGTGTGTGTGTGTGTGTGTGTGTGTGCGTGTGTGCATGTGTGCGTGTGTGGTCTACAGAACAGCAAATTAGTCAAGCTGCATACAACAGTAACTTAAAAAAAGTTTTTTTTACAACATTTACATTAAAAAGATGAACACTACTGTGCTTTCTGCTTGGAGTCTGAACACTGACCCAATATTGCTTCTTTAAGATTTCCTGCTTGGTGTGCTACAGTACCAGTCACTGTCATTGGCAGATGCTTTCAGATGTTAAGCCAATGATCCTAGAGCTGGCACTCACAGCAAATGAGAGACTTTACCAGATTGGCACAAGATTTAATCTTACAGCAGAGCAGGCAGCCACTCAGAGTGTGCAGAATTATGAAGCAGGAAGAGATGGCATTTCTATTTTTTTTGGGCATCAGCATTTGGAATAGAAACAACAGAACTTTGCCAGCACTTAGATTGTATTGATTTTGCTGGTATAGGAGCAAACTTTGTCTTTGCTACACAGTCTGTGTGTGTGTTTGTATATTTTATATATATATATATATATATATATATATATATATATATATATATATATATATATATATACCCAGTTAGGATGGTTATTTAATTAAGTGACTTGCTCAGAGTCAAACCCTGTACCATGGCTACAGAAAACAAGTTACTTAATCCTCTTCACCAACTGTTAAAACTCCATTAACTTTTTCCTTTTCTTTCATAACTCAGTGAGGACTGTAGTCAATGATTAGAGTTTCATGTTTTTTGTGGTTCGCAACATACAAGCTGATGCAAAATCTGTTGTTCTGAAAATTTGTAAAGTGATTTAAAGTCACCTGCTTTTCTTTGTCTTCATTTTTGCAGAACATTTCAAATTTTGCCTCATATTTATGGACTGCATTTGTGAAAGTCACTTACACATACAGTGCTTTGGAGCAACTGGGAATGTGGGCTAGGCTCCTCAACGTTCCCCTGGAGTGTACGCCTAGTAACTACCTATGAACCAGAGGGGTTATGGTTTAAAGGAAGGAAATCAATTATAGTAAACAGGAGTATCATCATATGAGGCATGTTCTTTGGATCTTTGAATGTGATCACTGGTTTCCTTAATGTTTGCAGTGTGTTCATTATTTAGCTGCAAATAAATTGAACAGCATGAAGTCAGTGAGTTTAATGTTAATATTTTAACTTCTTCTTTCGGCTTTTTCCCGGTTAGGTGTCACCACAGCGGCTCACCTGTCCGCTCATGATTGGCAGTGGAGTTTTATGGAGTCGAGTTGCCATCCTGGCGCCCGACCTTCCACAGAATGTTAGTATTTTAACTATGAATACTTTCTTAATTTAGCTTTTCTTTTGCAAGCAGCCAGATGAGAAATTTTAGAGCAGATGAGTAAGCCTATGAGCTGCTAAAGGGCATCTTACTGTACTACATGGGTTTGATTCCCTCAGTCTCTATTTGCCTTCTCTGTGAATTTCCCAAGTTACTTCGCCAGGCAATACCTAAGGGCTGAACTTGATTATTATCTCATTAGTTTTATGCCTTTCTCACTGTCTCACTGTAAACAAACAAATATATATATTTTGACAGCTGAATATTGCAGACATCCAGTAGGAATTATTTCACCTTTCACACTTTCAAGGAGACAGAGATTCTCTGGGATTTGGACTTTGTGAAGTTGCATCTAATCAAAATGCCTCTTGTGGGGGGGGGGGGTAGTCAAAACTTTAGAGTCTTCTTTCCCAGACTTTGGAACAAAATACCCCCAGGCATAAGATATTCAAAGTCCTTTAACTCTGCAATCAAGAATTGCAGTGCCATCAGAAACACCACAGTGTGTGGCCTTAAGGGCATCACTTAACATCTAATATCTGGCATGGAAGTATTTAGATTTATGTGTTTGATTTCTAACTGCAGAAATCAAATGAACAAAACATACTGTCATCATTATCACCAACCCTCTTTTTCCATTTTCTACATGGGGTGGGGGAGCCATGTTAACTGTCGCCATCTCTCTCGATTCAATGCCACACTCCTGCCTTCTTTGACACTCATGCCTGTCACAGATCTTCTGTCACACAATTCATCCACCTTTTTACTAGACACCATAGTTTCCTCTTACCCTCTTGCTATCTGTCCTAAATCTTCTTCACCAGATTGCCTTCTGCTTTTCTGCACATGTGCCCGAACCACCGTTCTGTATTCTTTGATCTTTCTGCAATTGGAGCTACATTAGCTTTTGCTCTTATGTCCTCATTTCTCCTTCTCAGGCACTTCATTTCCATTATCTCTAGCTTCCTCATCTGCTCTGCCTTTACTGCCCAGGTTTCTGTACCATACATTAGTACTGGTCACATCACTGTTTTGTACACCTTACTTTTCAGCTTCTTTGGCATTCTTGTGTCATACACTACAACTGACACTCTGTGCCAGTTGGCTGCAGAGTTTCTGATTCTACCTTTCACCTTTTCATTCAGAGTTCCCTTCTCATCATCCACTCCTCCCAGATACTTGAAGATATTATTATCCTGTTCTACTATCTCTCCTTTCAACTCAATTCTCAGCTTCTTCTGATGTCCCCAATTTGTTGCCATTACCACTGTCTTATCTGTACTTAGTTTCATGTCATGTGTCTTCAGTTTTGCATCCTTTGCTGAAGTTATTTTTTAGAGTCTGCCTGTAATGTCACATTATTTGCATAAAGCAACTTTGCTGATCTGTCCCCTTTGACCTGTTTACTAATGTAGTCCATCATCAGAATGAACAGCAGTGGGCTCAGAGCTGAACCCTGGTGTACACCCACTCCCACTGGAACCCATCTTCTTCATTCAAAAGCTGTTGGAAGTACTCCTTCCATCTACCTTTCATGTCCTGTGGACTGGTGAGCAGGTTCTTGCTGGCATGCGTTATGAAGGCTGTCTGACTATCTTCTGTATCTTTCTGTCTTTGTCTTGCAACCTGATATAGTTCCTTTGTGTCATCTACTGACTCACTTTCCAGAAGCTGGTAGAGTGCCTCTGAAGCTCTGTTCTTTACCACTGTAACTACTTTCTTAGCATTTTGCTAGCCAACCGATATTCCTTCCTAGCCTAGTCAGTTGTTTCTATCTTCCACTTTTTCATGCACTCCTGCTTTCTTCTGATGACTTCCTAGACTTCTGCATTCCACCACCAGCTTTCCTTATGTACCTTATTTCTATATCTGGATCATCATCATATCTGTTCTGTAGTCCTCACACATGTTGTTTTGAGGCATTGCCACTCTTCTTCAGCTCCACCTACTTCTTCCTCTTCTTGGGATGCTAGAGCTGTGAGTAATTCCTTGAACTGTTTTACTTTCTCTCTAGTCAACTATCAGGTCTTCATCCTGTTCTCTGTTGACCTTAGAGTCTTATCTGACCATTGCTAACAGCTGATTATGGCAACCAGTGGTTTATTCTGTGGATGGAATCTGTGTCATTCACTGGAGATGACGTTGCAATCACTGATTCTATGCCAGTGCCCTTTCCTTATTAAGAGGAAGTCCACCTGAGTTGCATGTTGGTCACTTTTGTATGTAATCTTGTGACTGCATCTCATTCTGAACCATGTGTTGGCTACTATCAAGCCATTTGTCAGACAGAAGTCTAGAATGACCTCTCCTTTATTCCTGTTGCCCCACCCATATGGACCCAAGCAGTCCTCATATCCTGTTCTGCCCAATGTCCCAATATGTGCATTCATAGGTTCATAGGTTCATAGGTTCATACTAGGCTATCTGCCCTGGGGCAATTATAAGACTAGCCCGATTCTGTATGGCTTACGCCACCCCTTGATTTGAGCATACTGTGCCCTTTTTAAGGTTTAGTTTACTGTGCCTCTGTCTAATAGTGACATGGGAGTAATCCCTGGGACAAACCTACGATCCCCCATCCACTTATCGAAATTCTTCTTGAAGAGATTCAGTGAGGTGCTCTGCCTCACATGAACTGGAATTCTATTCCAGAGCGAAGGGAGCCTCTGGGTTATGAACCTGTCCCTCCAGCAAGTTCTATTTATTTCTGTGCTGAGGTTCAAGTCCCTCGAGCGTGTGGCTCTAAGGGATTTAGATTTACTGAGGTGGAGCATGTCCATTAATTCTGGATTTGACATAGCTTTGTATGTCAGGCATAGATCGCCTCAAGTAGGCGGTATGCAACTGAGTAGAGCTGGAGTTTTTAACCGAGCAGCATATGGCATCTGTTTGAGACCCTTGATCCTCTTGGTGAGATACTTTTGGGGTCTTTCTAATTGCTGCAGGTGTTGGGTAAGGTACATCCCAAAAGGGGCATTGTATTCTATGATGGGCCTGATGAGGGATGAATAAAGGGCACGATTACCTCTCTTGATCTAGATGTGAAACCCTTCGTGATGAGGTGGGCTATGTAGAAGGTCTTTCTAACCACTTTGGCAATGTGGTTTTCAAAGGAGAGATTGCTATCAACTTGGGTCCCCAGGTCCCTAATAACTTTCTTTGTACTTAATGGGTTTCCGCCTATGTGGTAATTTGTGGGCACATTGTTTTGCCAAAGGGTATGACTATACATTTTTGGCATTTAGCTTTAAACCATGGCGCTGGCACCAGTTATCTGTCTCTGTGAGACCTTTTGAAGGATGTTTGTGTCAGCTGGAGAGTTGATTATGGCGCCCAGTTTGCAGTCGTCTGCGAACTTGGTGAGCCATAGTCCTCCCACGTTTGCCTGTACCTCAGAAAAGTATATACCGAACAAGAGTGGTCCCAGGACAGAACCCTGTGGGATGCCACTTGTGACTGGTTTCGAGTCTGACATGGCTCCAGCAACTCTCACTCTGTGGGTTCTGTCTTTGAGCCAGTTTGTGACCCATCTTGTGACATAGGGGTTTATATTTAAGCTGGATAGCTTATGTATGATGCCCGAGTGGGGTATTGTGTCAAATGCCTTTGCAAGGTCCAGATAGGCTGTGTGGACTACCTTCCCTTCATCTATGGCTTTGGTGACTGTTTCAAAGAAGTCAACCAGGTTCAAAAGGCAGGATCTGCCCTTGACAAAGCCGAACTGGGTAGGATCTAGTGTCTGTAGGTCCCCAATGTCTTTGTTTATGAGCTCCATGATGATCCTCTCCATAGCCTTGCAGACTAAAGGTAGTCAGGCTTATGGGGCGATAGTTTCCAGGGTCCGTAGAGGCTCCACCTTTGTGGAGTGGGACCACTGTTGCTGTACGCCATTCTGTGGGCACATATCCTGTAGTGAGGCTGAGATTGTATAGCTGTTTTATTTGAGGGATTAATTCCTCTTGGAGTTCATGTAGGACACAACCTGGGATGCCATTTGGTCCCATGGAAGCAGTGTTTTTTGCTTTGGAGAGGGCAGCCTTCACCTGAGCATCTGAGATGTTTGGGAGGCAGCCCTCTGCTGGGATAGATACTTGCTCTTTTGGTGGGGAGGGGGTGGAGAAGTTTGCACTGAACCTGTCTGCCAGGATATTGGCGATGTACGTGGGTTCAGTGCATTTTTTGTCATTTAGAATCAACTCAGAACAAGTCTGGGAGTTGCATCCCAGGTTTCTAACATAACTGAAAAAAGCCTTATGATTGTCTTTGGTGTCCTGTGCAATTTTTCTCTCGAAGCTGGCCTTGGAGGATTTTATGAGGGATCGTAATTTTTTGCTAGTACTGATCAGAGATGCCTTCCCTATTAGGGATTTTGCTCTATCATGTAGTAGCTTCCTCCTTCTGTTGTACAGTTTATTTATGGCAGGGGTCCACCAGACTGGACGCCTGCCTTTGGATGATTGGGTCTTGGTTTTGTTTGGGATAGCATGATCCATGCATTCCTGGAGATGTCCGTAGAATGCATTTATATAGGATTCTGCAGTTTGGGCCGTAGTTTCCACTGGCCCTGGGGCCTTGAAGGATTCCACTTCGGTTTTGAGAAGTGAGAAGTTCGCTTTTGAGAAGTTTTTCACTGTGGTTTTCTGGGCTGGGGTGGGGTCGGGATGTGGACATCCAGTGAAATTAATTTATGGTCTGATCTTACCAATGAGGGATATACTTCTGGTGTGGAGCATAGAGTCCCCATGTTGGTAATGATCAGGTCTAGTATGTTGTCCCCTCTTGTGGGAGTGGTGACTAGTTGTTCCATAGCATTTGAGTTTATAATTTCTAGGAATCTTTGGGCTAAGGTGCTGGGGCTTGAGTAGTGCTCCCAGTCAATGTTTGGGTAGTTGAAGTCACCCAATATAATGGTGTTCGGAGAGATCTTCATGTTCTCCAATGTTTTCAGGAAAACCGAGTGGGATTCCTGACTTTGAGAGGGTGGTCTGTAGGATGCTATAAACTGAAAAGCAGTCTTGCCCACTGTTAGTTGCACATGGATGGTCTCCGATACTTCGTGCAATGCCACTAACCTGGAGGTGTGGATATCCTTGATAAATATGGAAACTCCCCCTCCTTTTATGGTTTGGTCCGGGTTTTGGGGCCGAAAAGCATGATATGAGGTATAGCTTGGTAGTGCTGGGGTGCTCACTGGAGCCTTGAACCAGGTTTCTGTCACTGCAGAGATATCGATGTTCTCCATACTGAGGAGAGCTTCGAGTGCGTGCATCTTGAGGTTAAGACTTCTGGCGTTTAGCAGCATTACCCTTAGTTTCTTGTTCCTTGTGCTGTCTATGGGGGTGGGTTTGACTTTTGAGCCTTGCCTAAAAAAAGGCACTATGGGGGTGGCAAGAGCCTTTGCCAATATCTGAAAGCCCAGTGGTGACAGATTCAAGCCGTCCCTAGCGAAGCAAAGTGGCTTGTCGAGCATGTCATCCCAGGCTGACAGACACTGGATCCCCTTTGAATGACACCAAAATTTTAGCCAGTTGTTATAATCGATCATTTTGTCTTTGTACTGTGGCATCATTCTAGGTGAGGGTAAGATGCTGCTCAAGGTCAGGGTCATACCAGCCTGGGCTACATGATCAGAGAGCTCCTCTATGTCTCTTTTCATGTAGTCCAGAGAGGTACGTTTCAGGTCATTCACACCAGCATGTACAATGACTGAGTCATATTTGTATTTGCTTTGGAGTGACCTGAGTGCTTGCGTTATGTGTCGGATCCTAGCACCCGACAGGCAGCTCACCATGACCTTCTCTTTATTCAGCCTGGTGAGCGGGACGTCAGTGTGTCTGACAATAGAGTCACCTATAACAAGAGTATCAGGTGTGTTATTCAGCCTTAAGGGCTGTGGCTGCTTGGCACACTGACTTTGTGGGTTATGTGTTGTGTGTGTTTTGTTTTGAGGTAGCATTTGCTTGGATGTCTGCTTTGGAGGTCTCTGTTGCTTAGGTAGATTTTTATTTAGAGCTTCCGAGTATGTTTTTGTGTATTTATGTGTTTGGTTCGCTGATGTGGTGGGACTATGTGATACTGGAATTGTGTTGTGTGAGGTTACCTTCTCCTCCTGACTGGTTACACCAGTTTTGAGATGAGAGAGCTCAGCCTCCAGTTTGGCTAAATAGTTGCATCTCTCACATATATTTGAACCTGTTTGGAGGAGGAGAGGGTTGTCCGTGTACATGAGACAGTTGTAACATTGCCTCAAAATTCCCAGATTCACCAGCTGGACTGGAGAGGAAACCATTGACTGACCTTTGGACATGCTAGAGTAATAGGGAAACTGAATATAAGACGGACCAATAGAGGACAGGGTAATCGTAGAGAGTATAAGAGTAAGTAGTGCTTCTGGTTTAATAGTGCTAACTTGTAGGATTACTTAATTGGACCAGTAAATGGCCTTAGAATGAGAATATGGTGTTTAAATTGAGAGATAGAGCAGTTCTAAGGGAAAAAGTGAAGAGCAGACTTTGTGGAGCCAGGAATAGTTTAAACCCAATTAGGCGGCGCTGCCCGCTGTTGCGCTATGCACAAAAACATGCAAAACCACCCAAAAGAGGGTTTTAAGAGAGGAAGATGAAGGAGTTTTGGAATTGACCCACAATGGCCAATAAAACTACAGTTTCAAATCAGTAACCACTCCCACAGGGGCAGGCAGGCTGCTCAATGTTTTTCACTGCCACTGATCAACAGAGAGACTTCCCTTTAGCCCAAGTAAAAAATGGCCTCCAAGAAACTTACAAACAGTTCAAGAACAGCAAGCCTGTAACTGAACTTTTTTAAATCTCAGAAAAGTGGGAAAAAAGCAAGATTTTTTTTGTTTTTTCAGAGATAGCAGAGGTTCACAAGTATCAACAAGTTATAACAGTGCAGTAAATGACCCCACACAAGAGTGCTAGGCCAAAGGCAGATAAAATGCAAGTTTTGAGAAAAAAACGATTTTAAAAATAAGTGCAAACAGGAAATTCAGTAAACAGCTCTAGGTTGTGCTCTAAATAGAGTTACTAATGCAGAAATCAAATTTAACAAGCCAGAAAATGGTCAAAATAGGCGGCTATGCAGAAAAACTTAGCAAATAAACAGAGGAAAAATACTTCAAGTCACTCATTATCAACACCAATCCCTTGTTGCCCTGCTTTATCTAGTAGGTTCTGCAACTGCTGTCTGAATGCACTCTTTTCCTCACTATCACAACCCTGCTGTGGGGCATAGGCTGAGATTATGAATACTGTCCGATCGTTACACTGGAGTTTGATTACCCACTGGAGTCTGATTACCACATGAGAAGATACCAGTTGGTATAATAGTTAAGACCGTGCCCTGTGATGCACACAGTACAGTGTTTGATCCTAACCTCTGGCCAATGCCTTTTTGGAAATCGCATGTTCTCCCTGAATCTCTGTGGGGTTTCTGCCACCTCCAAAAAACATACAGAGTGTTTCCATCTGAAACTCACCAATGAATGGAGCCATGAGCAGCATCACAGACTGCTCACAGCTCCATTCAGACTATGGTGGAGGAGGTGTACAGACCAATCGCTTTGGACGTGTTCTGTGCTGCGTAGTATCCTCAAGACAGGAGAACACAGATCATGAACCGTGTGCCAGGGCAGGGCTAGCCACTTGATGGTGTAAAATATGGCTCTAAGTGATTCAAACAAAACATACTGTACAGATTATAAAGAGCGATTTGAAATGAAGTGTTGCATAATATGTATTTTTGCTTTAACAAGAGTTAATTCTTATACTGTACAAATTATAAAGAACTATTTAAAATTGCAGCTATTATTTTAAGTATTCTGTACCTTAACAATAGTTCATGGTATAACATACATTTTTCAGTGTGCACACCTTTAATATATCTTCCTGCTCTTATTGTTTCAGTTTTTACTTGTTCGTGCCACAGAGGCAGTTCTTTAGTAGCTTTGCCTCTAATGATTATGACAGAATTATTAACAGCCGCTATTTGCAGGAGTTAGATGATGTTAAGTTTCTGTGTTTAATAATAGTATTCAGTTATTAAAATAAAATTATTAAATAAACAAACTGTGGGTACTAGGCATAGTTCTGCCTGTATTGCATTTGTACATTGTCTGGATTGTCTAGCAGCTAGAATGTTGCTGCCTGCAGTTTGTGAGGATAGTGAGTTTGTTAGTATCCTTTCCATAACAACCTTTCTGGCATCTGCATTATTCTGGGATACATTTCTCATCGATAGGGATACTGTACTATTTTGGCACCCAGGATTTTCTAGTTCCCAGGATGAGCTGATTAAAATCTGCGGCATTTAGATTACGTCTCCACTTAAACTTTGTTTTAATAGTAGGATATTATGTTTTTAATAACTTCCAATAATTTTAATTATTTAGGGCTTTTTGTTCTATGCAGCATTGCTTCAACATATTTAAAATGAAGAATAATTTGTATTTTCCTACTATGCTCAGGTAGCTAGGTAAAACTATTTCTACCCCATAGTAAATCATTTCATTATGTTGGCTTTAACCACAGACAGGTTTCCTTTCAGGCTTTGCTCATTAAATAACTCATGCATATTGATTCTTAGAATGATCTGAAACAGCTTAAGTCCCAGCTAGACCTTCACACTGAGGAGGAACTGTGCTTAATTGGTAGCTTAGGAGCTATTAGAACTTTTTCAAATGTTTAAAATATTTAAGATAAATATGCTTAGTCATCTGATATAAGTTAGTTTGTCATCCCCATGAGGCAGCAAGGTTGTTCACTGCTGTAAAGTCAAACCAGAGCATCTGTTTGTACAACCTGTGACCCATGGCAGGAACAGTATCTAGAGAATTGCAAGGTCTGCTACTGAAGGAAGCGGCAAACATCTTAAGGGGTGATAACCTTCAAGGGTGAAGTTCTCTGTTGTCAGAGGACAATCACCTTCTCAAAGAGACGGGGGAGGGAAGTATCCACAATAGATGCCATGCTGAGCGCTATCCGCCGTAAGACAGAAGGAAGTTTGCATGTGCTAATTCTGTTAATGCATTACAGTTACAGAACTCACAACACTCCCACTCACCCCTCCCATTACCCCTTCTATGTCCAGCATACCAACTCAGTTATATTAATACAGGAAGGCATCCAGTACCCCTGTGTTCATGTCCTGGGGATTACCCACTGGATTCTGGAATGTGTCATCTAGAAAGATACAGAAAAACTCATCTCTATAACCTTAAACAGCAAACAAGTTTCCTCTCTACCTACAATGCCCCTTTCTTATAATTTATTATTATTATTTTTTAATTAAGTGGTTGGTTTCAAGGTTGAATTGAAAATCTGAATGTACGTATCTTGCTTATGTGCTGCTTTTAATCTTGAGAAAAGGGAAATTATGCACTTCAATGGTTACAATATCCATGTATTAAATAAAATGTAATGCCATTATTGCATTTTTCAAATAACTTGTATTCAGTATAAGTGTAATGTATGTGGGGCAACAGGATGTCTTTCTGCTTCTAAAGTTAGCAGACCTGTGGGAGGATTAGTTTTGCTTCATGATTCCTTTAAATTAAGTAATTTTGTGGTATTTTCTATTTAAATCCCATTTGTCATATGGCTTTTTCATGCTAGCGCATTATTTTTAGATTAATAATTTTCTGAAAACTATTACTTTGTAGTTTAAAGAATGTTTTTAATCAGTATTAGCAATGTGATAAACTCATATCAAAACTTTTACCAGTTTAGTCTGAATGACAGATTGAACCAGTAATCATAGGTTCATTGGAGGTAATCATATTGAGGGAGGTAATCACACTGGGGGTAATGTATAATACCATGCATTTCATAAGGCTGATGTTTTTGTCATGGCTGATTAGTGTATAAAACCTACAGAATAAAGACCTTTCACTCTCACTGCCAAACAATTACCACGTGAGGAATGTGCATTCTCCAGTAGCTTGGAGGTGAATGTGCCAAACTCAAATTAATGGATGGCTTTTCTTTTTTGACAAGCTCTGTGTCTGATGTTGATCCACTTCTCAGGGTTTGTAACAAGCCACAGGAGCGAGATGCTATTAATTTTGAAAAATGTTTGCAAGCTTGCTACCATGTTTCGAATCACACTGTGCTGCAGTTAATATACTGCACGGCCACACCAAACCCCATGCATGATGAAAGACATGGCAAAAGCTTTACCCTTCATCTTTCAGTTCTGTTATTTTTTGCTACAACATTATTAAAAGCTGCTTTGATCAGCTGAGGGATAGCTGGTTACCATATGTGGAAGGAAGACAAATGATTGGTGCCATGGGCATTCATTATTTACTGTTTTGGATTATCAGCAGTAACTTTCATGTGCTTCAGATGGCAGCATATCTGGGCTAGAAGTTTGACAGCACACCCTGGAATTGAAGTCTCACCCAAAAATTCTGACATCTGTTTACAACATAAGTTTCTCTGTGTGGGCGTTCATAAGGATGTAGGGATGCAGTCCAGAACACCAATGAAGAATATTATACAATTTCTCAAAAGCACTGTCACACTAAGTGACTTGCTGAAGGTCATACAGTAGTCAACTGAGACTGAGGAAATCAAATCCAGGATCAGTGGAATGAGATTAACTGTTCAGCCTCAACCCTGTCATCTACCAGACCTGTGTGTTTACCTCTGTCTGTCTGTCTGTGTGTGTGTGTATGCCTTCATCCATGTTGGGACTCTCCTGGTGACTACTCATGCAGAAGTAAAGCGGCCAAAGCATTCTTTACAAAGAGTGGCAGACTTTTTCTGTTCCTCTAACACACCTGTTTGATTTAATCACATCACACAGCTTCAGAAGATAGTGAGGGATGTCATCAGAATTAGTGATAGACTCGTGGCAGTCAGACTGTTGTGTAAAGACTGGGCAATATTCACAATCTCAGCCTATGCTCTATTGCAGGGTTGTGGTGGTGAAGAAAAGACTGCATCAGTTGGAAGACCTACTAGATAAAGCAGAGCAACAAGAGTTGGTGTCGATACTGGGAGAAGGGGCTGCACATATCAGAACATCCACAAAGCGATATGAATAATGCCTTCATCCAGACAGACCATTCTAGATTTCAGTCAGAAAAATCTCATGCAAGAGTGGTTAACTGAAACACAGCTAGACTTGCTCCCACTAAGGAAATAACATTGTGATAAAAATCAGATATTGCAAAGTCATCCCTTATGAAACAGACAGCCAACAGCATAAATGTCTGGTGGCCAGAATCAACTGCAAGCAGTGGTCTGGTCAAGAAATGCTCTAAGGTCAAAAGAGACTATGCAAAAACCTGGAAGTGAACTGGAGTGAAAGCACAAGAGTTCAATAAAATTGTTAGGATTCTAGAATCTCAAAAAAAGGGGAAATAGGTGGAGACGAAGAAAAATGGCAGCACCTCAAAACAGCATGAGTGAAGAATATAGAAGAGATATGCAGCCGAGCCAGGTATGGAAATGACTACAAAAGGAAAGCTGGTGGTAGAATGCAGAACTCCAAATAGTTATCAAACCAAAGAAGGAGAGCAGGAAAAAGTGGAAGGTAGAAAAATGGGCTAGGCTAAGAAGGAATACTGCCTGTCTAAAACGAGGCTCAGAGAGCAGTCGTAACAGTAGACAAGACCACAGAAGATCTACAAGCTTCTGGAAAGTGACACAGAAGATGGCACAAAGAAACACTGATCAGGTTGGAAGGCAATATTCATAAGAGATTCCAGCAACAATCTGTTCACCAGTCCAGGAGACATCAAGGGCAGATGGAAAGAGCACTTCAAGAAGCTTCTGAATGAAGATCTCTCCATAGAAGCTGTACTGGCTTCTGCACAGCATGAAATGAAAGAGGAAGAAGAATTCTCCCTAGGAAAAAAGTAAGAACAACACTAAGGAAAATAAAGTCAGGGAAAGCAATAGGTTCAGATGAAGTCATGGTGGATATGATGATGTTGAGTGTATTATGGGAGACATGGCTCCTGAAATTACCCATAGAAGTAAGCAGAAAAAGCTGTTTCATGGATGATTGGAGAACAAGTGTTCTAATGCTAGTGAGTACAAGAACAAAGGGAGCATTACAACTGAGGCTGTATGCAGTACAATTAATCAAACATTTGCAGTGAGACAATGCAGAAGAAGCCGGAGATGAGGAAAGTATCAAGCTGGGCATACGATATGACAAGGCCCCAAGAAAGCAGACATGGGCAGTCCTGCAATGGTTTGAAGTTCTGGAAACATTGATAAAATTAGTGCAGGCTATGTACAAGGACCAATGGTACAATCACGCACAGCATTCAGCCGTATAGCTTGCTTCCCAGTGGGAGTGGCTGTACATCAGGGTTCAGCTCAGAGCCCACTGCTGTTCAGACTAGTGATGGACTACATTCACAAACAAGTTAGAGGTGACAGTTCAACAAAGTTGCTGTTTGCAGATGATGTGGCATTGCAGGAAGACGCTGAGCCATAATTCTGGCAAATGACAGGGGGCTGGAATGCAAAACTGAATGCATATGTCATGGAAGCAATTGGGGAATCAGAAGAAAATGAGAAATGAGACAGAAGAAAAAATACTGGAACAAGTTAATGGCTTCAAGTATCTGCGAGGGGTGGTTGGAGAAAAGGGCAATCTAAATTAGGAGGTCAAAGCTAGAATCAGAGGTGCTGCAGCCACTGATACGGAGTGTTAGGGGTTGTGTGTGACAAGAATGATGAAGCTGAAACATTAGGTGACAAGTGCTTTGGTATGACACTAAAACCTGGGCAGTGAAGGCAGAGCAGTTGAAAAAAGTAGAGGTGATGGAGAGAAAGTGCCTGAAATGAAGACATTATGCCATCAGAGCAAAAGCCAAAGTTGCATTTGCAGGAAAGGTCAAAGATGTCAGATTATGTTGGTTCCACACATGGTGCAGGAAGTCAGAGATGATTTGGTGATGACATTTTGGGAGAGAAATGAAGAAGGCAAAAGGAAATGATGATGACCCCCTAAGAGATGCATTTATTGCATGAGAGAAAAATGAAAACTGTCAGGCATGATATACCCCGGGATTCATTAAGCTCGGCGCAAGGACGGCTTTAGCCTTGCGCCATCCGTGCGGCGTAGAGATGATGCAGCAGCACCACATGCATATTAATGAAGGTGCGCTGCCACAACGGCCACATACATAGGAAACATGCACGAGTGCAGGGGGCGTGTCCAAGCGCTGCACGGAGGTGTGAACATGTTGGCTGCATACGCGCAACCTAAAATGCTGACTAGTACAGCCTGCCTCTAATAGTAATCACTCCCATCAGTGTCCGTGAATACTGAAATGTATGCAAAGCATACAAGACAGTTTTGCGAACACTAAACTAAAAAGTAAACACAAAGGCATGTAGCTGAATACTGAGTCCCCGTCCCTCGAACAAATGACATTTAAAACCCCGTGCCCGTATTCCATTGTAGTGTCGATAGTTATACCAAGTGGAAGTGAAACGCATCGTGTTACTACACCGCCAATTGCTAAGCCTAGCCCAATGTTTAGGGTCACCACCTGTCCCACATTGTGAGGGACAGTCCCCCTCTGGGCAGTTGTGTCCATACCAAAACCATTATAAATATCAAATGTCCTGCGATTGTAGGACATAATTATGTCCCATATTTTATGTAATAGTCCCATACAATACTTATTTCCATATGTAAAATACCTAAATATTACAAGAAACAGAATAAGCAAGTAAACGAAACAGAATAAGCAACTAAATTGCTACAACAATAAGCTTATATTTAGGCATAAAACTAAAGTACTATCCTTTGTACTGACCGTGGGTATGTGTTAGCCTGTAAAATCTGATGTGTGTCCCGAAAATGTCCTATCTTGGTCATATGAAAAGGTGGCAACCCTACCAATGGTCAGAACATTTGCCCAATATCTGCCCATTTGCGGTCCAAGTCGTCCTTGTCAGGACTACCCAAAGATAAAGGGGTATTACCCGGGTCTACCTACCATGTCATGAAAGATAAGTATTTGTATGTACCTATGTGCATGACGTACAACATGTGGAAGAACAAAAATGCTAGGGTAGTCCTCACAACCATATTGGTACCAGAGATATGTAGTGTACGCAATGTGTTCTGTTGACTGTGCCATGGGCCATCAACCAGAGAAGGGATGGATGGTGTGTGTGGAATATGGGGGTGGGGGTGACGGGTAATGTAATAATTTGCCAAGGGGAGACTGGGTTGGATGCACAATAGGTGAACTGGAGGTGTACGAGGGAGCAGTGGGTGAATCAGAAAGAAAACCAAAGAACAAACATTCACAT
The DNA here is from genome assembly GCF_019279795.1 of Protopterus annectens. NCBI lineage: Eukaryota > Metazoa > Chordata > Ceratodontiformes > Protopteridae > Protopterus > Protopterus annectens. The sequence goes on from NC_056741.1 coordinate 28,330,526, forward strand.
CCGCAATACAACCTGACAAGCCATACTGTAGAACACAATCCCACAAACATATGAACATTAAAATGTGCAATACACATGTACAGAAATGTTACCAGTACATACCCACATAATGGTCTGGCCTGAACTGAGCCATCCAACCCCAATACACCTGTATACATAATTGAATACCCATCATCCCCTCCACAGCACACCATCCCCCCCTTCCTGAACGTCCACCAAAACCAATCATACTCGGGCTGCTAGCTTGGCACAGCCATATGTGCACATAGTGACCCCTACTCATATCTAGTAGGCAGTCTCACCCTAGGCAGTCTCAGGATTACAAACTATGTATCCCTTCCATGTATAAACCTACCTCATTTTCGTAAAGCCAAAAGAATTGAGGTCATCGGTCCCCACAATTTTTGGATATCCGTCATGGGGTAAGCATCTGTTCTAAACATTAGACTTGGTGTCACGACACGATGTCCAGTCCTGTAGACATCTGGACACAAGTTGTATGAGCAGTAGTTTTCCACAAGACTGCTCAGCCTCCAGCCCGTCCTGCAGAACCTACGATCTGGGATTAAACACCTGACTGTGATTCACATCTCCCCACGTGCATTATCGGGAATATATACCTTACACATTCGCATAGTGACAATCGGATATGGGGTGATTAAGGCACTTTAAAGCAGACATAAGTAGGGTTACCACCTGTCCCACTTTGCGAGAGACAGTCCGTTTTTGGGCAATTGTGTCCTGACCAAAAATAATACAATGGCAAATGTCCTGTGATTGTAGGAAATAATTATGTACCATATTTCATGTAACAGTTGCATAAAACAGTTATTTCTGTATGTAAAATACTTAAATGTTACAAGAAACAGAATAAGCAACTAAACTGCTATAAGAATAAGCTTTCATTTAGGCAAATAAGTAAAGTTCTAACCTTTGTACTGACCGTGGGTATGTGGCGGCCTGTAAAATCTGATGTGTGTCCCAAAAATGCCCC